>NW_027140561.1:17500-22500 GCF_036365525.1 Heterodontus francisci | reverse complement strand
CCCTAACCCTAACCCTAACCCTAACCCTAACCCTAACCCTAACCCTAACCCTAACCCTAACCCTAACCCTAACCCTAACCCTAACCCTAACCCTAACCCTAACCCTAACCCTAACCCTAACCCTAACCCTAACCCTAACCCTAACCCTAACCCTAACCCTAACCCTAACCCTAACCCTAACCCTAACCCTAACCCTAACCCTAACCCTAACCCTAACCCTAACCCTAACCCTAACCCTAACCCTAACCCTAACCCTAACCCTAACCCTAACCCTAACCCTAACCCTAACCCTAACCCTAACCCTAACCCTAACCCTAACCCTAACCCTAACCCTAACCCTAACCCTAACCCTAACCCTAACCCTAACCCTAACCCTAACCCTAACCCTAACCCTAACCCTAACCCTAACCCTAACCCTAACCCTAACCCTAACCCTAACCCTAACCCTAACCCTAACCCTAACCCTAACCCTAACCCTAACCCTAACCCTAACCCTAACCCTAACCCTAACCCTAACCCTAACCCTAACCCTAACCCTAACCCTAACCCTAACCCTAACCCTAACCCTAACCCTAACCCTAACCCTAACCCTAACCCTAACCCTAACCCTAACCCTAACCCTAACCCTAACCCTAACCCTAACCCTAACCCTAACCCTAACCCTAACCCTAACCCTAACCCTAACCCTAACCCTAACCCTAACCCTAACCCTAACCCTAACCCTAACCCTAACCCTAACCCTAACCCTAACCCTAACCCTAACCCTAACCCTAACCCTAACCCTAACCCTAACCCTAACCCTAACCCTAACCCTAACCCTAACCCTAACCCTAACCCTAACCCTAACCCTAACCCTAACCCTAACCCTAACCCTAACCCTAACCCTAACCCTAACCCTAACCCTAACCCTAACCCTAACCCTAACCCTAACCCTAACCCTAACCCTAACCCTAACCCTAACCCTAACCCTAACCCTAACCCTAACCCTAACCCTAACCCTAACCCTAACCCTAACCCTAACCCTAACCCTAACCCTAACCCTAACCCTAACCCTAACCCTAACCCTAACCCTAACCCTAACCCTAACCCTAACCCTAACCCTAACCCTAACCCTAACCCTAACCCTAACCCTAACCCTAACCCTAACCCTAACCCTAACCCTAACCCTAACCCTAACCCTAACCCTAACCCTAACCCTAACCCTAACCCTAACCCTAACCCTAACCCTAACCCTAACCCTAACCCTAACCCTAACCCTAACCCTAACCCTAACCCTAACCCTAACCCTAACCCTAACCCTAACCCTAACCCTAACCCTAACCCTAACCCTAACCCTAACCCTAACCCTAACCCTAACCCTAACCCTAACCCTAACCCTAACCCTAACCCTAACCCTAACCCTAACCCTAACCCTAACCCTAACCCTAACCCTAACCCTAACCCTAACCCTAACCCTAACCCTAACCCTAACCCTAACCCTAACCCTAACCCTAACCCTAACCCTAACCCTAACCCTAACCCTAACCCTAACCCTAACCCTAACCCTAACCCTAACCCTAACCCTAACCCTAACCCTAACCCTAACCCTAACCCTAACCCTAACCCTAACCCTAACCCTAACCCTAACCCTAACCCTAACCCTAACCCTAACCCTAACCCTAACCCTAACCCTAACCCTAACCCTAACCCTAACCCTAACCCTAACCCTAACCCTAACCCTAACCCTAACCCTAACCCTAACCCTAACCCTAACCCTAACCCTAACCCTAACCCTAACCCTAACCCTAACCCTAACCCTAACCCTAACCCTAACCCTAACCCTAACCCTAACCCTAACCCTAACCCTAACCCTAACCCTAACCCTAACCCTAACCCTAACCCTAACCCTAACCCTAACCCTAACCCTAACCCTAACCCTAACCCTAACCCTAACCCTAACCCTAACCCTAACCCTAACCCTAACCCTAACCCTAACCCTAACCCTAACCCTAACCCTAACCCTAACCCTAACCCTAACCCTAACCCTAACCCTAACCCTAACCCTAACCCTAACCCTAACCCTAACCCTAACCCTAACCCTAACCCTAACCCTAACCCTAACCCTAACCCTAACCCTAACCCTAACCCTAACCCTAACCCTAACCCTAACCCTAACCCTAACCCTAACCCTAACCCTAACCCTAACCCTAACCCTAACCCTAACCCTAACCCTAACCCTAACCCTAACCCTAACCCTAACCCTAACCCTAACCCTAACCCTAACCCTAACCCTAACCCTAACCCTAACCCTAACCCTAACCCTAACCCTAACCCTAACCCTAACCCTAACCCTAACCCTAACCCTAACCCTAACCCTAACCCTAACCCTAACCCTAACCCTAACCCTAACCCTAACCCTAACCCTAACCCTAACCCTAACCCTAACCCTAACCCTAACCCTAACCCTAACCCTAACCCTAACCCTAACCCTAACCCTAACCCTAACCCTAACCCTAACCCTAACCCTAACCCTAACCCTAACCCTAACCCTAACCCTAACCCTAACCCTAACCCTAACCCTAACCCTAACCCTAACCCTAACCCTAACCCTAACCCTAACCCTAACCCTAACCCTAACCCTAACCCTAACCCTAACCCTAACCCTAACCCTAACCCTAACCCTAACCCTAACCCTAACCCTAACCCTAACCCTAACCCTAACCCTAACCCTAACCCTAACCCTAACCCTAACCCTAACCCTAACCCTAACCCTAACCCTAACCCTAACCCTAACCCTAACCCTAACCCTAACCCTAACCCTAACCCTAACCCTAACCCTAACCCTAACCCTAACCCTAACCCTAACCCTAACCCTAACCCTAACCCTAACCCTAACCCTAACCCTAACCCTAACCCTAACCCTAACCCTAACCCTAACCCTAACCCTAACCCTAACCCTAACCCTAACCCTAACCCTAACCCTAACCCTAACCCTAACCCTAACCCTAACCCTAACCCTAACCCTAACCCTAACCCTAACCCTAACCCTAACCCTAACCCTAACCCTAACCCTAACCCTAACCCTAACCCTAACCCTAACCCTAACCCTAACCCTAACCCTAACCCTAACCCTAACCCTAACCCTAACCCTAACCCTAACCCTAACCCTAACCCTAACCCTAACCCTAACCCTAACCCTAACCCTAACCCTAACCCTAACCCTAACCCTAACCCTAACCCTAACCCTAACCCTAACCCTAACCCTAACCCTAACCCTAACCCTAACCCTAACCCTAACCCTAACCCTAACCCTAACCCTAACCCTAACCCTAACCCTAACCCTAACCCTAACCCTAACCCTAACCCTAACCCTAACCCTAACCCTAACCCTAACCCTAACCCTAACCCTAACCCTAACCCTAACCCTAACCCTAACCCTAACCCTAACCCTAACCCTAACCCTAACCCTAACCCTAACCCTAACCCTAACCCTAACCCTAACCCTAACCCTAACCCTAACCCTAACCCTAACCCTAACCCTAACCCTAACCCTAACCCTAACCCTAACCCTAACCCTAACCCTAACCCTAACCCTAACCCTAACCCTAACCCTAACCCTAACCCTAACCCTAACCCTAACCCTAACCCTAACCCTAACCCTAACCCTAACCCTAACCCTAACCCTAACCCTAACCCTAACCCTAACCCTAACCCTAACCCTAACCCTAACCCTAACCCTAACCCTAACCCTAACCCTAACCCTAACCCTAACCCTAACCCTAACCCTAACCCTAACCCTAACCCTAACCCTAACCCTAACCCTAACCCTAACCCTAACCCTAACCCTAACCCTAACCCTAACCCTAACCCTAACCCTAACCCTAACCCTAACCCTAACCCTAACCCTAACCCTAACCCTAACCCTAACCCTAACCCTAACCCTAACCCTAACCCTAACCCTAACCCTAACCCTAACCCTAACCCTAACCCTAACCCTAACCCTAACCCTAACCCTAACCCTAACCCTAACCCTAACCCTAACCCTAACCCTAACCCTAACCCTAACCCTAACCCTAACCCTAACCCTAACCCTAACCCTAACCCTAACCCTAACCCTAACCCTAACCCTAACCCTAACCCTAACCCTAACCCTAACCCTAACCCTAACCCTAACCCTAACCCTAACCCTAACCCTAACCCTAACCCTAACCCTAACCCTAACCCTAACCCTAACCCTAACCCTAACCCTAACCCTAACCCTAACCCTAACCCTAACCCTAACCCTAACCCTAACCCTAACCCTAACCCTAACCCTAACCCTAACCCTAACCCTAACCCTAACCCTAACCCTAACCCTAACCCTAACCCTAACCCTAACCCTAACCCTAACCCTAACCCTAACCCTAACCCTAACCCTAACCCTAACCCTAACCCTAACCCTAACCCTAACCCTAACCCTAACCCTAACCCTAACCCTAACCCTAACCCTAACCCTAACCCTAACCCTAACCCTAACCCTAACCCTAACCCTAACCCTAACCCTAACCCTAACCCTAACCCTAACCCTAACCCTAACCCTAACCCTAACCCTAACCCTAACCCTAACCCTAACCCTAACCCTAACCCTAACCCTAACCCTAACCCTAACCCTAACCCTAACCCTAACCCTAACCCTAACCCTAACCCTAACCCTAACCCTAACCCTAACCCTAACCCTAACCCTAACCCTAACCCTAACCCTAACCCTAACCCTAACCCTAACCCTAACCCTAACCCTAACCCTAACCCTAACCCTAACCCTAACCCTAACCCTAACCCTAACCCTAACCCTAACCCTAACCCTAACCCTAACCCTAACCCTAACCCTAACCCTAACCCTAACCCTAACCCTAACCCTAACCCTAACCCTAACCCTAACCCTAACCCTAACCCTAACCCTAACCCTAACCCTAACCCTAACCCTAACCCTAACCCTAACCCTAACCCTAACCCTAACCCTAACCCTAACCCTAACCCTAACC
>NW_027140561.1:0-12500 GCF_036365525.1 Heterodontus francisci | reverse complement strand
CTTCCGTTGTGCCTGGTCCAAGTGCTGCCATAACACAGTTCCCCTGATGAAGCCGTAGTTGACGGCGAAACGTTGGGAAGCATCCGTAGTCCTAGTTAGTTGGCAAGGCGAGAGGACAGACACCAACTCAAGGCGTGGGCCAAATAAAAGTGGCAGCTTCTCGTGAAACTAAACTCTAGAAATGAGTACCTAAGCACAAAACTGCCCGCTAACCCTAAACCTAACTTGAAAGTGACACGCCTTCCGTTGTGCCTGGTCCAAGTGCTGCCATAACACAGTTCCCCTGATGAAGCCGTAGTTGACGGCGAAACGTTGGGAAGCATCCGTAGTCCTAGTTAGTTGGCAAGGCGAGAGGACAGACACCAACTCAAGGCGTGGGCCAAATAAAAGTGGCAGCTTCTCGTGAAACTAAACTCTAGAAATGAGTACCTAAGCACAAAACTGCCCGCTAACCCTAAACCTAACTTGAAAGTGACACGCCTTCCGTTGTGCCTGGTCCAAGTGCTGCCATAACACAGTTCCCCTGATGAAGCCGTAGTTGACGGCGAAACGTTGGGAAGCATCCGTAGTCCTAGTTAGTTGGCAAGGCGAGAGGACAGACACCAACTCAAGGCGTGGGCCAAATAAAAGTGGCAGCTTCTCGTGAAACTAAACTCTAGAAATGAGTACCTAAGCACAAAACTGCCCGCTAACCCTAAACCTAACTTGAAAGTGACACGCCTTCCGTTGTGCCTGGTCCAAGTGCTGCCATAACACAGTTCCCCTGATGAAGCCGTAGTTGACGGCGAAACGTTGGGAAGCATCCGTAGTCCTAGTTAGTTGGCAAGGCGAGAGGACAGACACCAACTCAAGGCGTGGGCCAAATAAAAGTGGCAGCTTCTCGTGAAACTAAACTCTAGAAATGAGTACCTAAGCACAAAACTGCCCGCTAACCCTAAACCTAACTTGAAAGTGACACGCCTTCCGTTGTGCCTGGTCCAAGTGCTGCCATAACACAGTTCCCCTGATGAAGCCGTAGTTGACGGCGAAACGTTGGGAAGCATCCGTAGTCCTAGTTAGTTGGCAAGGCGAGAGGACAGACACCAACTCAAGGCGTGGGCCAAATAAAAGTGGCAGCTTCTCGTGAAACTAAACTCTAGAAATGAGTACCTAAGCACAAAACTGCCCGCTAACCCTAAACCTAACTTGAAAGTGACACGCCTTCCGTTGTGCCTGGTCCAAGTGCTGCCATAACACAGTTCCCCTGATGAAGCCGTAGTTGACGGCGAAACGTTGGGAAGCATCCGTAGTCCTAGTTAGTTGGCAAGGCGAGAGGACAGACACCAACTCAAGGCGTGGGCCAAATAAAAGTGGCAGCTTCTCGTGAAACTAAACTCTAGAAATGAGTACCTAAGCACAAAACTGCCCGCTAACCCTAAACCTAACTTGAAAGTGACACGCCTTCCGTTGTGCCTGGTCCAAGTGCTGCCATAACACAGTTCCCCTGATGAAGCCGTAGTTGACGGCGAAACGTTGGGAAGCATCCGTAGTCCTAGTTAGTTGGCAAGGCGAGAGGACAGACACCAACTCAAGGCGTGGGCCAAATAAAAGTGGCAGCTTCTCGTGAAACTAAACTCTAGAAATGAGTACCTAAGCACAAAACTGCCCGCTAACCCTAAACCTAACTTGAAAGTGACACGCCTTCCGTTGTGCCTGGTCCAAGTGCTGCCATAACACAGTTCCCCTGATGAAGCCGTAGTTGACGGCGAAACGTTGGGAAGCATCCGTAGTCCTAGTTAGTTGGCAAGGCGAGAGGACAGACACCAACTCAAGGCGTGGGCCAAATAAAAGTGGCAGCTTCTCGTGAAACTAAACTCTAGAAATGAGTACCTAAGCACAAAACTGCCCGCTAACCCTAAACCTAACTTGAAAGTGACACGCCTTCCGTTGTGCCTGGTCCAAGTGCTGCCATAACACAGTTCCCCTGATGAAGCCGTAGTTGACGGCGAAACGTTGGGAAGCATCCGTAGTCCTAGTTAGTTGGCAAGGCGAGAGGACAGACACCAACTCAAGGCGTGGGCCAAATAAAAGTGGCAGCTTCTCGTGAAACTAAACTCTAGAAATGAGTACCTAAGCACAAAACTGCCCGCTAACCCTAAACCTAACTTGAAAGTGACACGCCTTCCGTTGTGCCTGGTCCAAGTGCTGCCATAACACAGTTCCCCTGATGAAGCCGTAGTTGACGGCGAAACGTTGGGAAGCATCCGTAGTCCTAGTTAGTTGGCAAGGCGAGAGGACAGACACCAACTCAAGGCGTGGGCCAAATAAAAGTGGCAGCTTCTCGTGAAACTAAACTCTAGAAATGAGTACCTAAGCACAAAACTGCCCGCTAACCCTAAACCTAACTTGAAAGTGACACGCCTTCCGTTGTGCCTGGTCCAAGTGCTGCCATAACACAGTTCCCCTGATGAAGCCGTAGTTGACGGCGAAACGTTGGGAAGCATCCGTAGTCCTAGTTAGTTGGCAAGGCGAGAGGACAGACACCAACTCAAGGCGTGGGCCAAATAAAAGTGGCAGCTTCTCGTGAAACTAAACTCTAGAAATGAGTACCTAAGCACAAAACTGCCCGCTAACCCTAAACCTAACTTGAAAGTGACACGCCTTCCGTTGTGCCTGGTCCAAGTGCTGCCATAACACAGTTCCCCTGATGAAGCCGTAGTTGACGGCGAAACGTTGGGAAGCATCCGTAGTCCTAGTTAGTTGGCAAGGCGAGAGGACAGACACCAACTCAAGGCGTGGGCCAAATAAAAGTGGCAGCTTCTCGTGAAACTAAACTCTAGAAATGAGTACCTAAGCACAAAACTGCCCGCTAACCCTAAACCTAACTTGAAAGTGACACGCCTTCCGTTGTGCCTGGTCCAAGTGCTGCCATAACACAGTTCCCCTGATGAAGCCGTAGTTGACGGCGAAACGTTGGGAAGCATCCGTAGTCCTAGTTAGTTGGCAAGGCGAGAGGACAGACACCAACTCAAGGCGTGGGCCAAATAAAAGTGGCAGCTTCTCGTGAAACTAAACTCTAGAAATGAGTACCTAAGCACAAAACTGCCCGCTAACCCTAAACCTAACTTGAAAGTGACACGCCTTCCGTTGTGCCTGGTCCAAGTGCTGCCATAACACAGTTCCCCTGATGAAGCCGTAGTTGACGGCGAAACGTTGGGAAGCATCCGTAGTCCTAGTTAGTTGGCAAGGCGAGAGGACAGACACCAACTCAAGGCGTGGGCCAAATAAAAGTGGCAGCTTCTCGTGAAACTAAACTCTAGAAATGAGTACCTAAGCACAAAACTGCCCGCTAACCCTAAACCTAACTTGAAAGTGACACGCCTTCCGTTGTGCCTGGTCCAAGTGCTGCCATAACACAGTTCCCCTGATGAAGCCGTAGTTGACGGCGAAACGTTGGGAAGCATCCGTAGTCCTAGTTAGTTGGCAAGGCGAGAGGACAGACACCAACTCAAGGCGTGGGCCAAATAAAAGTGGCAGCTTCTCGTGAAACTAAACTCTAGAAATGAGTACCTAAGCACAAAACTGCCCGCTAACCCTAAACCTAACTTGAAAGTGACACGCCTTCCGTTGTGCCTGGTCCAAGTGCTGCCATAACACAGTTCCCCTGATGAAGCCGTAGTTGACGGCGAAACGTTGGGAAGCATCCGTAGTCCTAGTTAGTTGGCAAGGCGAGAGGACAGACACCAACTCAAGGCGTGGGCCAAATAAAAGTGGCAGCTTCTCGTGAAACTAAACTCTAGAAATGAGTACCTAAGCACAAAACTGCCCGCTAACCCTAAACCTAACTTGAAAGTGACACGCCTTCCGTTGTGCCTGGTCCAAGTGCTGCCATAACACAGTTCCCCTGATGAAGCCGTAGTTGACGGCGAAACGTTGGGAAGCATCCGTAGTCCTAGTTAGTTGGCAAGGCGAGAGGACAGACACCAACTCAAGGCGTGGGCCAAATAAAAGTGGCAGCTTCTCGTGAAACTAAACTCTAGAAATGAGTACCTAAGCACAAAACTGCCCGCTAACCCTAAACCTAACTTGAAAGTGACACGCCTTCCGTTGTGCCTGGTCCAAGTGCTGCCATAACACAGTTCCCCTGATGAAGCCGTAGTTGACGGCGAAACGTTGGGAAGCATCCGTAGTCCTAGTTAGTTGGCAAGGCGAGAGGACAGACACCAACTCAAGGCGTGGGCCAAATAAAAGTGGCAGCTTCTCGTGAAACTAAACTCTAGAAATGAGTACCTAAGCACAAAACTGCCCGCTAACCCTAAACCTAACTTGAAAGTGACACGCCTTCCGTTGTGCCTGGTCCAAGTGCTGCCATAACACAGTTCCCCTGATGAAGCCGTAGTTGACGGCGAAACGTTGGGAAGCATCCGTAGTCCTAGTTAGTTGGCAAGGCGAGAGGACAGACACCAACTCAAGGCGTGGGCCAAATAAAAGTGGCAGCTTCTCGTGAAACTAAACTCTAGAAATGAGTACCTAAGCACAAAACTGCCCGCTAACCCTAAACCTAACTTGAAAGTGACACGCCTTCCGTTGTGCCTGGTCCAAGTGCTGCCATAACACAGTTCCCCTGATGAAGCCGTAGTTGACGGCGAAACGTTGGGAAGCATCCGTAGTCCTAGTTAGTTGGCAAGGCGAGAGGACAGACACCAACTCAAGGCGTGGGCCAAATAAAAGTGGCAGCTTCTCGTGAAACTAAACTCTAGAAATGAGTACCTAAGCACAAAACTGCCCGCTAACCCTAAACCTAACTTGAAAGTGACACGCCTTCCGTTGTGCCTGGTCCAAGTGCTGCCATAACACAGTTCCCCTGATGAAGCCGTAGTTGACGGCGAAACGTTGGGAAGCATCCGTAGTCCTAGTTAGTTGGCAAGGCGAGAGGACAGACACCAACTCAAGGCGTGGGCCAAATAAAAGTGGCAGCTTCTCGTGAAACTAAACTCTAGAAATGAGTACCTAAGCACAAAACTGCCCGCTAACCCTAAACCTAACTTGAAAGTGACACGCCTTCCGTTGTGCCTGGTCCAAGTGCTGCCATAACACAGTTCCCCTGATGAAGCCGTAGTTGACGGCGAAACGTTGGGAAGCATCCGTAGTCCTAGTTAGTTGGCAAGGCGAGAGGACAGACACCAACTCAAGGCGTGGGCCAAATAAAAGTGGCAGCTTCTCGTGAAACTAAACTCTAGAAATGAGTACCTAAGCACAAAACTGCCCGCTAACCCTAAACCTAACTTGAAAGTGACACGCCTTCCGTTGTGCCTGGTCCAAGTGCTGCCATAACACAGTTCCCCTGATGAAGCCGTAGTTGACGGCGAAACGTTGGGAAGCATCCGTAGTCCTAGTTAGTTGGCAAGGCGAGAGGACAGACACCAACTCAAGGCGTGGGCCAAATAAAAGTGGCAGCTTCTCGTGAAACTAAACTCTAGAAATGAGTACCTAAGCACAAAACTGCCCGCTAACCCTAAACCTAACTTGAAAGTGACACGCCTTCCGTTGTGCCTGGTCCAAGTGCTGCCATAACACAGTTCCCCTGATGAAGCCGTAGTTGACGGCGAAACGTTGGGAAGCATCCGTAGTCCTAGTTAGTTGGCAAGGCGAGAGGACAGACACCAACTCAAGGCGTGGGCCAAATAAAAGTGGCAGCTTCTCGTGAAACTAAACTCTAGAAATGAGTACCTAAGCACAAAACTGCCCGCTAACCCTAAACCTAACTTGAAAGTGACACGCCTTCCGTTGTGCCTGGTCCAAGTGCTGCCATAACACAGTTCCCCTGATGAAGCCGTAGTTGACGGCGAAACGTTGGGAAGCATCCGTAGTCCTAGTTAGTTGGCAAGGCGAGAGGACAGACACCAACTCAAGGCGTGGGCCAAATAAAAGTGGCAGCTTCTCGTGAAACTAAACTCTAGAAATGAGTACCTAAGCACAAAACTGCCCGCTAACCCTAAACCTAACTTGAAAGTGACACGCCTTCCGTTGTGCCTGGTCCAAGTGCTGCCATAACACAGTTCCCCTGATGAAGCCGTAGTTGACGGCGAAACGTTGGGAAGCATCCGTAGTCCTAGTTAGTTGGCAAGGCGAGAGGACAGACACCAACTCAAGGCGTGGGCCAAATAAAAGTGGCAGCTTCTCGTGAAACTAAACTCTAGAAATGAGTACCTAAGCACAAAACTGCCCGCTAACCCTAAACCTAACTTGAAAGTGACACGCCTTCCGTTGTGCCTGGTCCAAGTGCTGCCATAACACAGTTCCCCTGATGAAGCCGTAGTTGACGGCGAAACGTTGGGAAGCATCCGTAGTCCTAGTTAGTTGGCAAGGCGAGAGGACAGACACCAACTCAAGGCGTGGGCCAAATAAAAGTGGCAGCTTCTCGTGAAACTAAACTCTAGAAATGAGTACCTAAGCACAAAACTGCCCGCTAACCCTAAACCTAACTTGAAAGTGACACGCCTTCCGTTGTGCCTGGTCCAAGTGCTGCCATAACACAGTTCCCCTGATGAAGCCGTAGTTGACGGCGAAACGTTGGGAAGCATCCGTAGTCCTAGTTAGTTGGCAAGGCGAGAGGACAGACACCAACTCAAGGCGTGGGCCAAATAAAAGTGGCAGCTTCTCGTGAAACTAAACTCTAGAAATGAGTACCTAAGCACAAAACTGCCCGCTAACCCTAAACCTAACTTGAAAGTGACACGCCTTCCGTTGTGCCTGGTCCAAGTGCTGCCATAACACAGTTCCCCTGATGAAGCCGTAGTTGACGGCGAAACGTTGGGAAGCATCCGTAGTCCTAGTTAGTTGGCAAGGCGAGAGGACAGACACCAACTCAAGGCGTGGGCCAAATAAAAGTGGCAGCTTCTCGTGAAACTAAACTCTAGAAATGAGTACCTAAGCACAAAACTGCCCGCTAACCCTAAACCTAACTTGAAAGTGACACGCCTTCCGTTGTGCCTGGTCCAAGTGCTGCCATAACACAGTTCCCCTGATGAAGCCGTAGTTGACGGCGAAACGTTGGGAAGCATCCGTAGTCCTAGTTAGTTGGCAAGGCGAGAGGACAGACACCAACTCAAGGCGTGGGCCAAATAAAAGTGGCAGCTTCTCGTGAAACTAAACTCTAGAAATGAGTACCTAAGCACAAAACTGCCCGCTAACCCTAAACCTAACTTGAAAGTGACACGCCTTCCGTTGTGCCTGGTCCAAGTGCTGCCATAACACAGTTCCCCTGATGAAGCCGTAGTTGACGGCGAAACGTTGGGAAGCATCCGTAGTCCTAGTTAGTTGGCAAGGCGAGAGGACAGACACCAACTCAAGGCGTGGGCCAAATAAAAGTGGCAGCTTCTCGTGAAACTAAACTCTAGAAATGAGTACCTAAGCACAAAACTGCCCGCTAACCCTAAACCTAACTTGAAAGTGACACGCCTTCCGTTGTGCCTGGTCCAAGTGCTGCCATAACACAGTTCCCCTGATGAAGCCGTAGTTGACGGCGAAACGTTGGGAAGCATCCGTAGTCCTAGTTAGTTGGCAAGGCGAGAGGACAGACACCAACTCAAGGCGTGGGCCAAATAAAAGTGGCAGCTTCTCGTGAAACTAAACTCTAGAAATGAGTACCTAAGCACAAAACTGCCCGCTAACCCTAAACCTAACTTGAAAGTGACACGCCTTCCGTTGTGCCTGGTCCAAGTGCTGCCATAACACAGTTCCCCTGATGAAGCCGTAGTTGACGGCGAAACGTTGGGAAGCATCCGTAGTCCTAGTTAGTTGGCAAGGCGAGAGGACAGACACCAACTCAAGGCGTGGGCCAAATAAAAGTGGCAGCTTCTCGTGAAACTAAACTCTAGAAATGAGTACCTAAGCACAAAACTGCCCGCTAACCCTAAACCTAACTTGAAAGTGACACGCCTTCCGTTGTGCCTGGTCCAAGTGCTGCCATAACACAGTTCCCCTGATGAAGCCGTAGTTGACGGCGAAACGTTGGGAAGCATCCGTAGTCCTAGTTAGTTGGCAAGGCGAGAGGACAGACACCAACTCAAGGCGTGGGCCAAATAAAAGTGGCAGCTTCTCGTGAAACTAAACTCTAGAAATGAGTACCTAAGCACAAAACTGCCCGCTAACCCTAAACCTAACTTGAAAGTGACACGCCTTCCGTTGTGCCTGGTCCAAGTGCTGCCATAACACAGTTCCCCTGATGAAGCCGTAGTTGACGGCGAAACGTTGGGAAGCATCCGTAGTCCTAGTTAGTTGGCAAGGCGAGAGGACAGACACCAACTCAAGGCGTGGGCCAAATAAAAGTGGCAGCTTCTCGTGAAACTAAACTCTAGAAATGAGTACCTAAGCACAAAACTGCCCGCTAACCCTAAACCTAACTTGAAAGTGACACGCCTTCCGTTGTGCCTGGTCCAAGTGCTGCCATAACACAGTTCCCCTGATGAAGCCGTAGTTGACGGCGAAACGTTGGGAAGCATCCGTAGTCCTAGTTAGTTGGCAAGGCGAGAGGACAGACACCAACTCAAGGCGTGGGCCAAATAAAAGTGGCAGCTTCTCGTGAAACTAAACTCTAGAAATGAGTACCTAAGCACAAAACTGCCCGCTAACCCTAAACCTAACTTGAAAGTGACACGCCTTCCGTTGTGCCTGGTCCAAGTGCTGCCATAACACAGTTCCCCTGATGAAGCCGTAGTTGACGGCGAAACGTTGGGAAGCATCCGTAGTCCTAGTTAGTTGGCAAGGCGAGAGGACAGACACCAACTCAAGGCGTGGGCCAAATAAAAGTGGCAGCTTCTCGTGAAACTAAACTCTAGAAATGAGTACCTAAGCACAAAACTGCCCGCTAACCCTAAACCTAACTTGAAAGTGACACGCCTTCCGTTGTGCCTGGTCCAAGTGCTGCCATAACACAGTTCCCCTGATGAAGCCGTAGTTGACGGCGAAACGTTGGGAAGCATCCGTAGTCCTAGTTAGTTGGCAAGGCGAGAGGACAGACACCAACTCAAGGCGTGGGCCAAATAAAAGTGGCAGCTTCTCGTGAAACTAAACTCTAGAAATGAGTACCTAAGCACAAAACTGCCCGCTAACCCTAAACCTAACTTGAAAGTGACACGCCTTCCGTTGTGCCTGGTCCAAGTGCTGCCATAACACAGTTCCCCTGATGAAGCCGTAGTTGACGGCGAAACGTTGGGAAGCATCCGTAGTCCTAGTTAGTTGGCAAGGCGAGAGGACAGACACCAACTCAAGGCGTGGGCCAAATAAAAGTGGCAGCTTCTCGTGAAACTAAACTCTAGAAATGAGTACCTAAGCACAAAACTGCCCGCTAACCCTAAACCTAACTTGAAAGTGACACGCCTTCCGTTGTGCCTGGTCCAAGTGCTGCCATAACACAGTTCCCCTGATGAAGCCGTAGTTGACGGCGAAACGTTGGGAAGCATCCGTAGTCCTAGTTAGTTGGCAAGGCGAGAGGACAGACACCAACTCAAGGCGTGGGCCAAATAAAAGTGGCAGCTTCTCGTGAAACTAAACTCTAGAAATGAGTACCTAAGCACAAAACTGCCCGCTAACCCTAAACCTAACTTGAAAGTGACACGCCTTCCGTTGTGCCTGGTCCAAGTGCTGCCATAACACAGTTCCCCTGATGAAGCCGTAGTTGACGGCGAAACGTTGGGAAGCATCCGTAGTCCTAGTTAGTTGGCAAGGCGAGAGGACAGACACCAACTCAAGGCGTGGGCCAAATAAAAGTGGCAGCTTCTCGTGAAACTAAACTCTAGAAATGAGTACCTAAGCACAAAACTGCCCGCTAACCCTAAACCTAACTTGAAAGTGACACGCCTTCCGTTGTGCCTGGTCCAAGTGCTGCCATAACACAGTTCCCCTGATGAAGCCGTAGTTGACGGCGAAACGTTGGGAAGCATCCGTAGTCCTAGTTAGTTGGCAAGGCGAGAGGACAGACACCAACTCAAGGCGTGGGCCAAATAAAAGTGGCAGCTTCTCGTGAAACTAAACTCTAGAAATGAGTACCTAAGCACAAAACTGCCCGCTAACCCTAAACCTAACTTGAAAGTGACACGCCTTCCGTTGTGCCTGGTCCAAGTGCTGCCATAACACAGTTCCCCTGATGAAGCCGTAGTTGACGGCGAAACGTTGGGAAGCATCCGTAGTCCTAGTTAGTTGGCAAGGCGAGAGGACAGACACCAACTCAAGGCGTGGGCCAAATAAAAGTGGCAGCTTCTCGTGAAACTAAACTCTAGAAATGAGTACCTAAGCACAAAACTGCCCGCTAACCCTAAACCTAACTTGAAAGTGACACGCCTTCCGTTGTGCCTGGTCCAAGTGCTGCCATAACACAGTTCCCCTGATGAAGCCGTAGTTGACGGCGAAACGTTGGGAAGCATCCGTAGTCCTAGTTAGTTGGCAAGGCGAGAGGACAGACACCAACTCAAGGCGTGGGCCAAATAAAAGTGGCAGCTTCTCGTGAAACTAAACTCTAGAAATGAGTACCTAAGCACAAAACTGCCCGCTAACCCTAAACCTAACTTGAAAGTGACACGCCTTCCGTTGTGCCTGGTCCAAGTGCTGCCATAACACAGTTCCCCTGATGAAGCCGTAGTTGACGGCGAAACGTTGGGAAGCATCCGTAGTCCTAGTTAGTTGGCAAGGCGAGAGGACAGACACCAACTCAAGGCGTGGGCCAAATAAAAGTGGCAGCTTCTCGTGAAACTAAACTCTAGAAATGAGTACCTAAGCACAAAACTGCCCGCTAACCCTAAACCTAACTTGAAAGTGACACGCCTTCCGTTGTGCCTGGTCCAAGTGCTGCCATAACACAGTTCCCCTGATGAAGCCGTAGTTGACGGCGAAACGTTGGGAAGCATCCGTAGTCCTAGTTAGTTGGCAAGGCGAGAGGACAGACACCAACTCAAGGCGTGGGCCAAATAAAAGTGGCAGCTTCTCGTGAAACTAAACTCTAGAAATGAGTACCTAAGCACAAAACTGCCCGCTAACCCTAAACCTAACTTGAAAGTGACACGCCTTCCGTTGTGCCTGGTCCAAGTGCTGCCATAACACAGTTCCCCTGATGAAGCCGTAGTTGACGGCGAAACGTTGGGAAGCATCCGTAGTCCTAGTTAGTTGGCAAGGCGAGAGGACAGACACCAACTCAAGGCGTGGGCCAAATAAAAGTGGCAGCTTCTCGTGAAACTAAACTCTAGAAATGAGTACCTAAGCACAAAACTGCCCGCTAACCCTAAACCTAACTTGAAAGTGACACGCCTTCCGTTGTGCCTGGTCCAAGTGCTGCCATAACACAGTTCCCCTGATGAAGCCGTAGTTGACGGCGAAACGTTGGGAAGCATCCGTAGTCCTAGTTAGTTGGCAAGGCGAGAGGACAGACACCAACTCAAGGCGTGGGCCAAATAAAAGTGGCAGCTTCTCGTGAAACTAAACTCTAGAAATGAGTACCTTAGCACAAAACTGCCTGCTAACCCTAAACCTAACTTGAAAGTGACACGCCTTCCGTTGTGCCTGGTCCAAGTGCTGCCATAACGCAGTTCCCCTGATGAAGCCGTAGTTGACGGCGAAACGTTGGGAAGCATCCGTAGTCCTAGTTAGTTGGCAAGGCGAGAGGACAGACACCAACTCAAGGCGTGGGCCAAATAAAAGTGGCAGCTTCTCGTGAAACTAAACTCTAGAAATGAGTACCTAAGCACAAAACTGCCCGCTAACCCTAAACCTAACTTGAAAGTGACACGCCTTCCGTTGTGCCTGGTCCAAGTGCTGCCATAACGCAGTTCCCCTGATGAAGCCGTAGTTGACGGCGAAACGTTGGGAAGCATCCGTAGTCCTAGTTAGTTGGCAAGGCGAGAGGACAGACACCAACTCAAGGCGTGGGCCAAATAAAAGTGGCAGCTTCTCGTGAAACTAAACTCTAGAAATGAGTACCTAAGCACAAAACTGCCCGCTAACCCTAAACCTAACTTGAAAGTGACACGCCTTCCGTGTGCCTGGTCCAAGTGCTGCCATAACACAGTTCCCCTGATGAAGCCGTAGTTGACGGCGAAACGTTGGGAAGCATCCGTAGTCCTAGTTAGTTGGCAAGGCGAGAGGACAGACACCAACTCAAGGCGTGGGCCAAATAAAGTGGCAGCTTCTCGTGAAACTAAACTCTAGAAATGAGTACCTAAGCACAAAACTGCCCGCTAACCCTAAACCTAACTTGAAAGTGACACGCCTTCCGTTGTGCCTGGTCCAAGTGCTGCATAACACAGTTCCCCTGATGAAGCCGTAGTTGACGGCGAAACGTTGGGAAGCATCCGTAGTCCTAGTTAGTTGGCAAGGCGAGAGGACAGACACCAACTCAAGGCGTGGGCCAAATAAAAGTGGCAGCTTCTCGTGAAACTAAACTCTAGAAATGAGTACCTAAGCACAAAACTGCCCGCTAACCCTAAACCTAACTTGAAAGTGACACGCCTTCCGTTGTGCCTGGTCCAGAA
>NW_027140560.1:2353619-2356119 GCF_036365525.1 Heterodontus francisci | reverse complement strand
GTGGTGTGTGTGTGTATGTGTGTGTGTGTGTTTGTGTACATATATATAAGTCTCAGTGTCTGGGCTGTGGTGTGCGTGTGTGCATATATATAAGTCTCAGTGTCTGGGCTGTGGTGTGTGTGTGTATGTGTGTGTGTGTGTGTGTGTGTGTGTGTGCGTGCGCATATATATAATTCTCAGTGTCTGTACTGTGGTGTGTGTGTCTGTGTGTGTGTGTGTGTGCATATATATAATTCTCAGTGTCTGGGCTGTGGTGTGCGTGTGTGTGTGCATATATATAATTCTCAGTGTCTGGGCTGTGAGTGTGTGTGCATATATATAATTCTCAGTGTCTGGGCTGTGGTGTGTGTGTGTGTGTGTGTGTGCGTGTGCACATATATAAGTCTCAGTGTCTGTACTGTGGTGTGTGTTTGTGTGTGTGTATCTGTGTGTGTGTGTGTGTGTTTGCATATACATAAGTCAGAGCGTCTGGGCTGTGATGTGTGTGTGTGTGTGCATATATATAAGTCTCAGTGTCTGGGCTGTGGTGTGTGTGTGTGTGTGTGTGCATATATATAAGTTTCAGAATCTGTGCTGTGGTGTGAGAGTTTGTGTGTGTGTGTGTGCGTGCATATATATAAGTCTCAGTGTCTGGGCTGTGGTGTGTGTGTGTGTGTTTGTGCATATATATAAGATTAAGTGTCTGTGCTGTGGTGTGTGTGTGTGTGTGTGTGTGTGCATATATATAAGTTTCAGTGTCTGTGCTGTGTTGTGTGTGTGTGTGTGTTTGTGCATCTATATAACTTTCAGTGTCTGTGCTGTGATGTGTGTGTGTGCATATATATAAGTTTCAGTATCTGTACTGTGGTGTGTGTGTGTGTGTGTGTGTGTGTGTGTGTGTGTGTGTGTGTGTGTGCGTACATATATATAAGTCTCAGTGTCTTGGCTGTGGTGTGTGTGTGTGTGTGTGTGTGTGTGTGTGTGTGTGTGTGTGTGTGCATATATATAAGTCTTAGTGTCTGGGCTGTGGTGTGTGTGTGTGTGTCCGCATGTGTGTGTGTGCATATATATAAGTCTCAGTGTCTGTGCTGTGGTGTGTGTGTGTGTGCATATATATAAGTCTCAGTGTCTGTGCTGTGGTGTGTGTGTGTGTGCATATATATAAGTCTCAGTGTCTGTGCTGCGGTGTGTGTGTGTGTGTGTGTGTGTGCATATATATAAGTCTCAGTGTCTGGGATGTGGTGTGTGTGTGTGCATATATATACGTCTCAGTGTCTGGGCTGTGGTGTGTGTGTGTGTGTGTGTGTGTGTGTGCACATATATAAGTCTCAGTGTCTGGGATGTGGTGTGTGTGTGTGTGTGCATATATATAGTTCTCAGTGTTTGGGCTGTGGTGTGTGTGTGTGTGTCTGCAAAAATATAAGTCTCAGTGTCTGGGCTGCTGTGGTGTGTGTGTGTGTTTGTGTGTGTGCATATATATAAGTCTCAGTGTCTGTGCTGTGGTGTGTGTGAGTGTGTGTGTGTGTGCACATATATAAGTCTCATTGTCTGCGCTGTGGTGTGTGTGTGTGTGCATATATATAAGTCTCAGTGTCTGGGCATGGTGTGTGTGTGTGTGTGTGTGTGTGTTTGCAAATATATAAGTCTCAGTGTCTGTGGTGTGTGTGTGTGTGTGTGTGTGTGTGTGTGTGCGCATATATAAAAGTATCAGTGTCTGGGCTGTGGTGTGTGTGTGTGTGTGTGTGTGCATATATATAAGTCTCAATGTCTGGGCTGTGGTGTGCGTGTGTGTGTGTGTGCATATATATAAGTCTCAGTGTCTGGGCTGTGGCGTGTGTGTGTGTGTGTGTTCATATATATAAGTCTCCGTGTCTGGGCTTTGATGTGTGTGTGTGTGTGCATATATATAAGTCTCAGTGTCTGGGCTGTGGTGTGTGTGTGTGCGTGTGTGTGCATATATATAAGTCTCAGAGTCTGGGCTGTGTTGTGTGTGTGTGTGTGTGTGTGTGCATACATATAAGTCTCAGTGTCTCGGCTGTGGTGTGTGTGTGTATGTGTGTGTGTGTGTTTGTGTACATATATATAAGTCTCAGTGTCTGGGCTGTGGTGTGCGTGTGTGCATATATATAAGTCTCAGTGTCTGGGCTGTGGTGTGTGTGTGTATGTGTGTGTGTGTGTGTGTGTGTGTGTGCGTGCGCATATATATAATTCTCAGTGTCTGTACTGTGGTGTGTGTGTCTGTGTGTGTGTGTGTGTGCATATATATAATTCTCAGTGTCTGGGCTGTGGTGTGCGTGTGTGTGTGCATATATATAATTCTCAGTGTCTGGGCTGTGAGTGTGTGTGCATATATATAATTCTCAGTGTCTGGGCTGTGGTGTGTGTGTGTGTGTGTGTGCGTGTGCACATATATAAGTCTCAGTGTCTGTACTGTGGTGTGTGTTTGTGTGTGTGTATCTGTGTGTGTGTGTGTGTGTTTGCATATACATAAGTCAGAGCGTCTGGGCTGTGATGTGTGTGT
>NW_027140560.1:2278619-2283619 GCF_036365525.1 Heterodontus francisci | reverse complement strand
ACCACCCATGTATACTAATCCTACACTAATCCCATATTCCTACCAAACATCCCCACCTGTCCCTATATTTCCCTACCACCTACCTATACTAGTGACAATTTATAATGGCCAATTTACCTATCAACCTGCAAGTCTTTTGGCTTGTGGGAGGAAACCGGAGCACCCGGAGAAAACCCACGCAGACACAGGGAGAACTTGCAAACTCCACACAGGCAGTACCCGGAATTGAACCCGGGTCCCTGGAGCTGTGAGGCTGCGGTGCTAACCACTGCGCCACTGTGCCGCCCTAAACTGAGTGTGTCTGTGTGTGTGTGTGTGTGCATATATATAAGTCTCAGAGTCTGGGCTGTGGCGTGTGTGTGTGTGTGTGTGTGTGTGCATATATATAAGTCTCAGTGTCTGGGCTGTGATGTGCGTGTGTGTGTGCGCATATATATAATTCTCAGTGTCTGGGCTGTGAGTGTGTGTGTGTGTGTGTGTGTGTGCATATATATAATTCTCAGTGTCTGGGCTGTGGTGTGTGTGTGTGTGTGTGTGTGTGTGTGTGTGCATATATATATAATTCTCAGTGTCTGGGCTGTGCTGTGTGTGTGTGTGTGTATATATAAAAGTCTCAGTGTCTGTACTGTGGTGTGTGTGTGTGTGTGTGTGTGTGTGTGTGTGTGTGTGTGTGTGTGTGTGTGTGTGTGTGTGCATATATATAATTCTCAGTGTCTGGGCTGTGGTGTGTGTGTGTGTGTGTGTGTGTGTGTGTTTGTGCATATATATAATTCTCAGTGTCTGTGCTGTGAGTGTGTGTGTGTGTGTGCATATGTAGAAGTCTCAGTGTCTGGGCTGTGGTGTGAGTGTGTGTCTGTGTGTGTGTGTGTGTGCATATATATAAGTCTCAGTGTCTGGGCTGTGGTGTGTGTGTGTGTGTGTGTGCATATATATAAGTTTCAGTATCTGTGTTGTGGTGTGAGAGTTTGAGTGTGTGTGTGTGCGTGCATATATATTTGTCTCAGTGTCTGGGCTGTGGTGTGTGTGTGTGTGTGTGCATATATAAAAGTTTCAGTGTCTGTGCTGTGGTGTGTGTGTGTGCATATATATAACTTTCAGTGTCTGTGCTGTGGTGTGTGTGTGTGTGCATATATATAAGTTTCAGTGTCTGTGCTGTGGTGTGAGAGTTTGTTTGTGTGTGAGTGTATACGCGTTCATATATAAATAAGTCTCAGTGTCTGGGCTGTGGTGTGTGTGTGTGTGTGTGTGTGTGCGTGTGTGTGTGTGCATATATATAAGTCTCAGTGTCTGTGCTGTGGTGCGTGTGTGTGTGTGTGCATATATATAAGTCTCAGTGTCTGGGCTGTGGTTTGTGTGTGCGTGTGTGCATATATATAAGTCTCAGTGTCTGGGCTGTGGTGTGTGTGTGTGTGTGTGTGTGTGTGCATATATATAAGTCTCAGTGTCTGGGCTGTGGTGTGTGTGTGTGTGTGTGTGTGTGCAAATATATAAGTCTCAGTGTCTGTGCTGTGGTGTGTGTGTGTGTGTGTGTTTGTGTGCATATATAAAAGTATCAGTGTCTGGGCTGTGGTGTGTGTGTGTGTGTGCATATATAAAAGTCTCAATGTCTGGGCTGTGGTGTGCGGGTGTGTGTGTGTGCATATATATAAGTCTCAGTGTCTGGGCTGTGGCGTGTGTGTGTGTGTGCATATATATAAGTCTCAGTGTCTGGGCTGTGATGTGTGTGTGTGTGTGCATATATATAAGTCTCAGTGTCTGGGCTGTGGTGTGTGTGTGTGCGTGAGTTTGTGTGTGCATATATATAAGTCTCAGTGTCTGGGCTGTGTTGTGTGTGTGTGTGTGCATATGTATAAGTCTCAGTGTCTGGGCTGTGGTGTGTGTGTGTATGTGTGTGTGTTTGTGTGTACATATATATAAGTCTCAGTGTCTGGGCTGTGGTGTGTGAGTGTGTGCATATATATAAGTCTCAGTGTCTTCGCTGTGGTGTGTGTGTGGGTGTGTGTGTGTGCATATATATAAGTCTCAGTGACTGGGCTGTGGTGTGTGTGTGTGTGTGTGCATATATATAAGTCTCAGTGTCTGGGCTGTGGTGTGTGTGTGTGTGTCTGTGTGTGTGCATATATATAAGTCTCAGTGTCTGGGCTGTGGTGTGTGTGTGTGTGTGTGTGTGTGTGTGTGTGTGTGTGTGTGTGTGTGTGCATATATATAAGTCTCAGTGTCTGGGATGTGGTGTGTGTGTGTGCATATATATATGTCTCAGTGTCTGGGCTGTGGTGTGTGTGTGTATGTGTGTGTGTGTGTGTGTGTGTGTGTGTGTGTGTGTGTGTGTGTGCGTGTGCATATATATAAGTCTCAGTGTCTGTACTGTGGTGTGTGTGTGTGTGTGTGTGTCTGTGTGTGTCTGTGTGTGTGTTTGCATATATATAATTCTCAGTGTCTGGGCTGTGGTGTGTGTGTGTATGTGTGTGTGTGTGTGTGTGTGTGTGTGTGTGTGTGTGTGTGTGTGCATATATATAAGTCTCATTGTCTGGGCTGTGGTGTGTGTGTGTGTGTGTGCGCAAATATATAAGTCTCAGAGTCTGTGCTGTGGTGTGTGTGTGTGTGTGTGTTTGTGTGCATATATAAAAGTATCAGTGTCTGGGCTGTGGTGTGTGTGTGTGTGTGTGTGTGTGTGTGTGCATATATATAAGTCTCAACGTCTGGGCTTTGGTGTGCGGGTGTGTGTGCATATATATAAGTCTCAGTGTCTGGGCTGTGGCGTGTGTGTGTGTGTGTGTGTGCATATATATAAGTCTCAGTGTCTGGGCTGTGATGTGTGTGTGTGTGTGCATATATATAAGTCTCAGTGTCTGGGCTGTGGTGTGTGTGTGTGCGTGAGTGTGTGTGTGCATATATATAAGTCTCAGTGTCTGGGCTGTGTTGTGTGTGTGTGTGTGTGCATATATATAAGTCTCAGTGTCTGGGCTGTGGTGTGTGTGTGTGTACATATATATAAGTCTCAGTGTCTGGGCTGTGGTGTGTGAGTGTGTGCATATATATAAGTCTCAGTGTCTTGGCTGTGGTGTGTGTGTGTGTGTGTGTGTGTGTCTGCATATATATAAGTCTCAGTGTCTGGGATGTGGTGTGTGTGTGTGCATATATATAAGTCTCAGTGTCTGGGCTGTGGTGTGTGCGTGTATGTGTGTGTGTGTGTGTGTATGTGTGCGAGTGCATATATATAAGTCTCAGTGTCTGTACTGTGGTGTGTGTGTGTGTGTGTGTGTGTGTGTGTCTGTGTGTGTGACTGTGTGTGTGTGTGCATATATATAATTCTCAGTGCCTGGGCTGTGGTGTGCGTGTGTGTGTGTGTGTGTGCATCTATGTAATTCTCAGTGTCTGGGCTGTGAGTGTGTGTGTGTGTGTGTGTGTGTGTTTGTGTGTGTGTGTGCATATATATAATTCTCAGTGTCTGGGCTGTGGTGTGTATGTGTGTGTGTGTGTGCCAATATATAATTCTCAGTGTCTGGGCTGTGGTGTGTGTGTGTGTGTGTGTGTGTGTGTGTGTGTGTGTGTGTGTGTGTGTGTGTGTGTGTGTGTATATATAAAAGTCTCAGTGTCTGTACTGTGGTGTGTGTGTGTGTGTGTGTGTGTGTGTGCATATATATAATTCTCAGTGTCTGGGCTGTGGTGTGTGTGTGTGTGTGTGTGTGTGTGTGTGTGTGTGTGTGTGTGTGTGTGTGTGTGTGTGTGTGCATATATATAATTCTCAGTGTCTGTGCTGTGAGTGTGTGTGTCTGCATATAAAAAAGTCTCAGTGTCTTGGCTGTGGTGTGAGTGTGTGTTTGTGTGTGTATATATATTAGTCTCAGTGTCTGGGCTGTGGTGTGTGTGCGTGTGTGTGTGTGCATATATATAAGTTTCAGTGTCTGTGCTGTGGTGTGAGAGTTTGTTTGTGTGTGTGTGTGCGTGCATATATAAAAGTCTCAGTGTCTGGGCTGTGGTGTGTGTGTGTGTGTGTGTGCATCCATATAAGTATCAGAGTCAGGGCTGTGGTGTGTGTGTGCGTATATATATGTCTCAGAGTCAGGGCTGTGGTGTGTGTGTGTGTGCATATATATAAGTCTCAGTGTCAGGGCTGTGTTGTGTGTGTGTGTGTCTGCATATATATAAGTCTCAGTGTCTGGGCTGTGGTGTGTGCGTGTGTGCACATATATATGTCTCAGTGTCTGGGCTGTGGTGTGAGTGTGTGTGTGTGTGCATATATATAAGTCTCAGTCTCTGTGCTGTGGTGTGTGTGAGTGTGTGTTTGTGTGTGTGTGCATATAAATAAGTCTCAGTGTCTGGGCTGTGGTGTGTGTGTGTGCATATATATAAGTCTCAGTGTCTGGGCTGTGGCGTGTGTGTGTGTGTGTGTGTGTGTTTGTGTGTGTGTGTGTGTGTGTGTGTGTGTGTGTGTGTGTGTGTGTGTGTGTGTTTATGTGTGTGTATATATATAAGTCTCATTGTCTGTGCTGTGGTGTGTGTGTGTGTGTGTGTTTGTGTGCATATATAAAAGTATCAGTGTCTGGGCTGTGGTGTGTGTGTGTGTGTGCATATATATAAGTCTCAATGTCTGGGCTGTGGTGTGCGGGTGTGTGTGTGTGCATATATATAAGTCTCAGTGTCTGGGCTGTGGCGTGTGTGTGTGTGTGCATATATATAAGTCTCAGAGTCTGGGCTGTGATGTGAGTGTGTGTGTGCATATATATAAGTCTCAGTGTCTGGGCTGTGGTGTGTGTGTGTGTGCGTGAGTGTGTGTGTGCATATATATAAGTCTCAGTGTCTGGGCTGTGTTGTGTGTGTGTGTGTGTGCATATATATAAGTCTCAGTGTCTGGGCTGTGGTGTGTGTGTGTATGTGTGTGTGTGTGTGTACATATATATAAGTCTCAGTGTCTGGGCTGTGGTGTGTGAGTGTGTGCATATATATAAGTCTCAGTGTCTTCGCTGTGGTGTGTGTGTGTGTGTGTGTGTGTGTGTGTG
>NW_027140560.1:2271119-2276119 GCF_036365525.1 Heterodontus francisci | reverse complement strand
GTGTGTGTGTGCATATATATAAGTCTCAGTGTCTGGGCTGTGGTTTGTGTGTGCGTGTGTGCATATATATAAGTCTCAGTGTCTGGGCTGTGGTGTGTGTGTGTGTGTGTGTGTGTGTGCATATATATAAGTCTCAGTGTCTGGGCTGTGGTGTGTGTGTGTGTGTGTGTGTGTGCAAATATATAAGTCTCAGTGTCTGTGCTGTGGTGTGTGTGTGTGTGTGTGTTTGTGTGCATATATAAAAGTATCAGTGTCTGGGCTGTGGTGTGTGTGTGTGTGTGCATATATAAAAGTCTCAATGTCTGGGCTGTGGTGTGCGGGTGTGTGTGTGTGCATATATATAAGTCTCAGTGTCTGGGCTGTGGCGTGTGTGTGTGTGTGCATATATATAAGTCTCAGTGTCTGGGCTGTGATGTGTGTGTGTGTGTGCATATATATAAGTCTCAGTGTCTGGGCTGTGGTGTGTGTGTGTGCGTGAGTTTGTGTGTGCATATATATAAGTCTCAGTGTCTGGGCTGTGTTGTGTGTGTGTGTGTGCATATGTATAAGTCTCAGTGTCTGGGCTGTGGTGTGTGTGTGTATGTGTGTGTGTTTGTGTGTACATATATATAAGTCTCAGTGTCTGGGCTGTGGTGTGTGAGTGTGTGCATATATATAAGTCTCAGTGTCTTCGCTGTGGTGTGTGTGTGGGTGTGTGTGTGTGCATATATATAAGTCTCAGTGACTGGGCTGTGGTGTGTGTGTGTGTGTGTGCATATATATAAGTCTCAGTGTCTGGGCTGTGGTGTGTGTGTGTGTGTCTGTGTGTGTGCATATATATAAGTCTCAGTGTCTGGGCTGTGGTGTGTGTGTGTGTGTGTGTGTGTGTGTGTGTGTGTGTGTGTGTGTGTGTGTGCATATATATAAGTCTCAGTGTCTGGGATGTGGTGTGTGTGTGTGCATATATATATGTCTCAGTGTCTGGGCTGTGGTGTGTGTGTGTATGTGTGTGTGTGTGTGTGTGTGTGTGTGTGTGTGTGTGTGTGTGTGCGTGTGCATATATATAAGTCTCAGTGTCTGTACTGTGGTGTGTGTGTGTGTGTGTGTGTCTGTGTGTGTCTGTGTGTGTGTTTGCATATATATAATTCTCAGTGTCTGGGCTGTGGTGTGTGTGTGTATGTGTGTGTGTGTGTGTGTGTGTGTGTGTGTGTGTGTGTGTGTGTGCATATATATAAGTCTCATTGTCTGGGCTGTGGTGTGTGTGTGTGTGTGTGCGCAAATATATAAGTCTCAGAGTCTGTGCTGTGGTGTGTGTGTGTGTGTGTGTTTGTGTGCATATATAAAAGTATCAGTGTCTGGGCTGTGGTGTGTGTGTGTGTGTGTGTGTGTGTGTGTGCATATATATAAGTCTCAACGTCTGGGCTTTGGTGTGCGGGTGTGTGTGCATATATATAAGTCTCAGTGTCTGGGCTGTGGCGTGTGTGTGTGTGTGTGTGTGCATATATATAAGTCTCAGTGTCTGGGCTGTGATGTGTGTGTGTGTGTGCATATATATAAGTCTCAGTGTCTGGGCTGTGGTGTGTGTGTGTGCGTGAGTGTGTGTGTGCATATATATAAGTCTCAGTGTCTGGGCTGTGTTGTGTGTGTGTGTGTGTGCATATATATAAGTCTCAGTGTCTGGGCTGTGGTGTGTGTGTGTGTACATATATATAAGTCTCAGTGTCTGGGCTGTGGTGTGTGAGTGTGTGCATATATATAAGTCTCAGTGTCTTGGCTGTGGTGTGTGTGTGTGTGTGTGTGTGTGTCTGCATATATATAAGTCTCAGTGTCTGGGATGTGGTGTGTGTGTGTGCATATATATAAGTCTCAGTGTCTGGGCTGTGGTGTGTGCGTGTATGTGTGTGTGTGTGTGTGTATGTGTGCGAGTGCATATATATAAGTCTCAGTGTCTGTACTGTGGTGTGTGTGTGTGTGTGTGTGTGTGTGTGTCTGTGTGTGTGACTGTGTGTGTGTGTGCATATATATAATTCTCAGTGCCTGGGCTGTGGTGTGCGTGTGTGTGTGTGTGTGTGCATCTATGTAATTCTCAGTGTCTGGGCTGTGAGTGTGTGTGTGTGTGTGTGTGTGTGTTTGTGTGTGTGTGTGCATATATATAATTCTCAGTGTCTGGGCTGTGGTGTGTATGTGTGTGTGTGTGTGCCAATATATAATTCTCAGTGTCTGGGCTGTGGTGTGTGTGTGTGTGTGTGTGTGTGTGTGTGTGTGTGTGTGTGTGTGTGTGTGTGTGTGTGTGTGTATATATAAAAGTCTCAGTGTCTGTACTGTGGTGTGTGTGTGTGTGTGTGTGTGTGTGTGCATATATATAATTCTCAGTGTCTGGGCTGTGGTGTGTGTGTGTGTGTGTGTGTGTGTGTGTGTGTGTGTGTGTGTGTGTGTGTGTGTGTGTGTGTGTGTGCATATATATAATTCTCAGTGTCTGTGCTGTGAGTGTGTGTGTCTGCATATAAAAAAGTCTCAGTGTCTTGGCTGTGGTGTGAGTGTGTGTTTGTGTGTGTATATATATTAGTCTCAGTGTCTGGGCTGTGGTGTGTGTGCGTGTGTGTGTGTGCATATATATAAGTTTCAGTGTCTGTGCTGTGGTGTGAGAGTTTGTTTGTGTGTGTGTGTGCGTGCATATATAAAAGTCTCAGTGTCTGGGCTGTGGTGTGTGTGTGTGTGTGTGTGCATCCATATAAGTATCAGAGTCAGGGCTGTGGTGTGTGTGTGCGTATATATATGTCTCAGAGTCAGGGCTGTGGTGTGTGTGTGTGTGCATATATATAAGTCTCAGTGTCAGGGCTGTGTTGTGTGTGTGTGTGTCTGCATATATATAAGTCTCAGTGTCTGGGCTGTGGTGTGTGCGTGTGTGCACATATATATGTCTCAGTGTCTGGGCTGTGGTGTGAGTGTGTGTGTGTGTGCATATATATAAGTCTCAGTCTCTGTGCTGTGGTGTGTGTGAGTGTGTGTTTGTGTGTGTGTGCATATAAATAAGTCTCAGTGTCTGGGCTGTGGTGTGTGTGTGTGCATATATATAAGTCTCAGTGTCTGGGCTGTGGCGTGTGTGTGTGTGTGTGTGTGTGTTTGTGTGTGTGTGTGTGTGTGTGTGTGTGTGTGTGTGTGTGTGTGTGTGTGTGTGTTTATGTGTGTGTATATATATAAGTCTCATTGTCTGGGCTGTGGTGTGTGTGTGTGTGTGCACATATATAAGTCTCAGAGTCAGGGCTGTAGTGTGTGTGTGTGTGTGTGCATATATTTAAGTCTCAGAGTCAGGGCTGTGGTGTGTGTGCGTGTGTGTGCATCCATATAAGTCTCAGAGTCAGGGCTGTGGTGTGTGTGTGCATATATATATGTCTCAGAGTCAGGGACGTGGTGTGTGTGTGTGTGCATATATATAAGTCTCAGTGTCAGGGCTGTGTTGTGTGTGTGTGTGTGTGCATATATATAAGTCTCATTGTCTGGGCTGTGGTGTGTGCGTGTGTGCACATATATATGTCTCAGTGTCTGGGCTGTAGTGTGAGTGTGTGTGTGTGTGTGCATATATTTCAGTCTCAGTGTCTGGGCTGTGATGTGTGTGTGTGTCCATATATATAGGTCTCAGTGGCTGGGCTGTGGTGTGTGTGTGTGTGTGTGTGTGTGTGTGCATATAAACAAGTCTCAGTGTCTGGGCTGTGGTGTGTGTGTGTGTGTGTGTGTGTGCATATAAATAAGTCTCAGTGTCTGGGCTGTGGTGTGTGTGTGTGTGCGTGCATATAAATAAGTTTCTGTGTCTGTGCTGTGGTGTGTGTGTGTGTGTGTGTGCATCGATATAACTTTCAGTGTCTGTGCTGTGGTGTGTGTGTGTGTGTGTGTGTGTGTGCATATATATAAGTTTCAGTGTCCGTGCTGTGGTGTGAGAGTTTGTGTTTGTGTGTGTATGTGCGTGCATATATATAAGTCTCAGTGTCTGGGCTGTGGTGTGTGTGTGTGTGTGTGTGTGTGCGTGTCTGTGTGTGTGTGTGTGCATATATATAAGTCTCAGTCACAACAAAAACAAGAAATGCTGGATTCACTCAGCAGGTCTGGCAGCATCTGTGGAAAGAGAAGCAGAGTTAACGTTTCGGGTCAGTGACCCTTCTTCTCTTTCCACAGATGCTGCCAGACCTGCTGAGTGAATCCAGCATTTCTTGTTTTTGTTTCAGATTTCCAGCATCCGCAGTATTTTGCTTTTATATAAGTCTCAGTGTCTGGGCTGTGGTGTGTGTGTGTGTGTGTGTGTGTGCGTGTCTGTGTGTGTGCATATATATAAGTCTCAGTGTCTGTGCTGTGGTGTGTGTGCGTGTGCATATAGATAAGTCTCAGTGTCTGTGCTGTGGTGTGTGTGTGTGTGCATATATATAAGTCTCAGTGTCTGTGCTGTGGTGTGTGTGTGTGTGTGCATATATATAAGACTCAGTGTCTGGGCATGGTGTGTGTGTGTGTGTGCAAATATACAAGTCTCAGTGTCTGTGCTGTGGTGTGTGTGTGTGTGTGTGTGTGTGCAGATATAAAAGTATCAGTGTCTGGGTTGTGGCTGTGTGTGTGTGTGTGTGCATATATATAAGTCTCAGTGTCTGGGCTGTGATGTGTGTGTGTGTGTGTGTGCATATATATAAGTCTCAGTGTCTGGGCTGTGGCGTGTGTGTGCGTGTGTGCGTGTGTGTGTGTGCATATATATAGGTCTCAGTGTCTGGGCTGTGTTGTGTGTGTGTGTGTGCATATATATAAGTCTCAGTGACTGGGATGTGGTGTGAAAGTGTGTGTGTGTGTGTGCATATATATAAGTCTCAGTGTCCGTGATGTGGTGTGTGTGTGCGTGTGTGTGCGTGTGTGCGTGTGTGTGTGTGCATATATATAATTCTCAGTGTCTGGGCTGTGGTGTGTGTGTGTGTGTGTGCGTGTGTGTGTGTGCGTGTCTGTGTGTGTGCATATATATAAGTCTCAGTGTCTGTGCTGTGGTGTGT
>NW_027140560.1:2248619-2251119 GCF_036365525.1 Heterodontus francisci | reverse complement strand
GGTGGTGTGTGTGTCCGTGTGTGCATATATTTAAGTCTCTGTGTCTGGGCTGTGGTGATGTTTGTGTGTGTGTGCGCACAAATACAAGTCTCAGTGTCTGGGCCGTGGTGTGTGTGTGTGTGTGCATATATATACGTCTCAGTGTCTGTGCTGTGGTGTGTGTGTGTGTGTGTGCATATATATAAGTCTCAGTGTCTAGTCTGTGGTGTGTGTGTGTGTGTGTGTGTGTGTGCATATATATAAGCCTCAGTGTCTGGGCTGTGGTGTGTGTGTGTGTGTGTGTGTGTATATATAAGCCTCAGTGTCTGGGCTGTGGTGTGTGTGTGTGTGTGTGCATATATATAAGTCTCTGAGTCTGGTCTGTGGTGTTTGTGTGTGTGTGTGCATATATATAAGTCTCAGTGTCTGGTCTGTGGTGTTTGTGTCTGTGTGTGCATATATATAAGTCTCAGTGTCTGGGCTCTGGTGTGTGTGTGTGTGTGTGTGCATTTATATAAGTCTCAGTGTCTGGTCTGTGGTTTGTGTGTGTGTGTGCATATATATAAGTCTCAGTGTCTGGGCTGTGGTGTGTGTGTGTGTGTGTGTGCACATATATAAGTCTCAGTGTCTGGGCTGTGGTGTGTGTGTGTGTGTGTGTGTTTGCACATATATAAGTCTCAGTGTCTGTGCTGTGGTGTGTGTGTGTGTTTGTGTGTGTCTGTGTGCATATATATAAGTCTCAGTGTCTGGGCTGTGGTGTGTGTGTGTGTGTGTGTGTGGGTGCATATATATAAGTCTCAGTGTCTGGGCTCTGCTGTGTGTGTGTGTGTGTGTGTGTGTGTGTGTGTGTGTGTGTGTGTGTGTGTGTGTGTGTGCATATATATAAGCCCCAGTGTCTGGGCTGTGTTGTGTGTGTGTGTGTGTGCATATATATAAGTCACAGTGTGTGGGATGTGGTGTGAGTGCGTGTGTGTGTGTGTGTGTGTGCACATATATAAGTCTCAGTGTCTGGGCTGTGGTGTGTGTGTGTGTGCATATATATAAGTCTCAGTGTCTGTGAGGTGGTGTGTGTGTGCGTGTGTGTGTGTGTGTGTGCATATATATAAGTCTCTGTTTCTGGGCTGTGGTGATGTTTGTGTGTGTGTGCGCACAAATACATGTCTCAGTGTCTGGGCCGTGGTGTGTGTGTGTGTGTGCATATATATAAGTCTCAGTGACTTGGCTGTGGTGTGTGTGTGTGTGTGCATATATATAAGCCTCAGTGTCTAGTCTGTGGTGTGTGTGTGTGTGCATATATATAAGTCTCAGTGTCTGGGCTGTGGTGTGTGGGTGTGTGTGTGTGTGTGCATATATATAAGTCTCAGTGTCTGGGCTGTGGTATGTGTGTGTGTGTGTGCATTTATATAAGTCTCAGTGTCTGGTCTGTGGTGTGTGTGTGTGTGTGTGTGTGTGTGTGTGTGTGTGTGTGTGTGTGTGTGTGTGTGCATATATATAAATCTCAGTGTCTGGGCTGTGGTGTGTGTGGGTGCACATATCTAAGTCTCAGTGTCTGGGCTTTGGTGTGTGTGTGTGCACATATAAATGTCTCTGTGTCTGGGCTGTGGTGTGTGTGTGTGTGTGTGTGTGTGTGTGTGTGTGTGTTTTCGTGTGCACATATATCAGTCTCAGTGTCTGGGCTGTGGTGTGTGTGTGTGTGTGTGTGTGTGTGTGTGTGTGTGTGTGTGTGTGTGTGTGTGTGTGTGCACATATATAAGTCTCAGTGTCTGGGCTGTGGTGTGTGTGTGTGTGTGTGTGCACATATATATAAGCCCCAGTGTCTGGGCTGTGTTGTGTGTGTGTGTGTGTGCATATATATAAGTCTCAGTGTCTGGGATGTGGTGTGAGTGTGTGTGTGTGTGTGTGTGCATATATATAAGTCTCAGTGTCTGTGAGGTGGTGTGTGTGTCCGTGTGTGCATATATTTAAGTCTCTGTGTCTGGGCTGTGGTGATGTTTGTGTGTGTGTGCGCACAAATACAAGTCTCAGTGTCTGGGCCGTGGTGTGTGTGTGTGTGTGCATATATATACGTCTCAGTGTCTGTGCTGTGGTGTGTGTGTGTGTGTGTGTGCATATATATAAGTCTCAGTGTCTAGTCTGTGGTGTGTGTGTGTGTGTGTGTGTGTGTGTGTGTGTGTGTGTGTGCATATATATAAGCCTCAGTGTCTGGGCTGTGGTGTGTGTGTGTGTGTGTGTGTATATATAAGCCTCAGTGTCTGGGCTGTGGTGTGTGTGTGTGTGTGTGCATATATATATAAGTCTCTGAGTCTGGTCTGTGGTGTTTGTGTGTGTGTGTGCATATATATAAGTCTCAGTGTCTGGTCTGTGGTGTTTGTGTCTGTGTGTGCATATATATAAGTCTCAGTGTCTGGGCTCTGGTGTGTGTGTGTGTGTGTGTGCATTTATATAAGTCTCAGTGTCTGGTCTGTGGTTTGTGTGTGTGTGTGCATATATATAAGTCTCAGTGTCTGGGCTGTGGTGTGTG
>NW_027140560.1:2241119-2243619 GCF_036365525.1 Heterodontus francisci | reverse complement strand
CTGGGCTGTGGTGTGTGTGTGTGTGTTTTCGTGTGCACATATATCAGTCTCAGTGTCTGGGCTGTGGTGTGTGTGTGTGTGCACATATATAAGTCTCAGTGTCTGGGCTGTGGTGTGTGTGTGTGTGTGTGTGTGCACAAATATAATTCTCAGTGTCTGGGCTGTGGTGTGTGTGTGTGTGTGTGTGTGTGTGCACATATATAAGTCTCAGTGTCTGGGCCGTGGTGTGTGTGTGTGTGTGTGTGTGTGTGCATTTATATCAGTCTCAGTGTCTGGGCTGTGGTGTGTGTGTGTGTGTGTGTGTGTGTGTGCACATATATAAGTCTCAGTGTCTGGGCTGTGGTGTGTGTGTGTGTGTGTGTGCATATATATAAGTCTCAGTGTCTGGGCTGTGGTGTGTGTGTGTGGGTGTGTGTGTGTGTGCACATATATAAGTCTCAGTGTCTGGGCTGTGGTGTGTGTGTGTGTGTGTTTGCACATATATAAGTCTCAGTTTCTGGGCTGTGGTGTGTGTGTGTGTGTGTGTGTGTGTGTGTGTGTGTGTGCACATATATAAGTCTCAGTGTCTGGGCTGTGGTGTGTGTGTGTGTGCACATATCTTAGTCTCAGTGTCTGGGCTGTGGTGTGTGTGTGTGAGTGTGTGCATATATATAAGTCTCAGTGTCTGGGCTGTGGTGTGTGTGTGTGTGCATATATATAAGTCTCAGTGTCTGGGCTGTGGTGTGTGTGTGTGTGTGTGCATTTATATAAGTCTCAGTGTCTGGTCTGTGGTGTTTGTGTCTGTGTGTGCATATATATAAGTCTCAGTGTCTGGACTCTGGTGTGTGTGTGTGTGTGTGCATTTATATAAGTCTCAGTGTCTGGGCTGTGGTGTGTGTGTGTGTGTGTGTGTGTGTGCACATATATAAGTCTCAGTGTCTGGGCTGTGGTGTGTGTGTGTGTGTGTGTGTTTGCACATATATAAGTCTCAGTGTCTGTGCTGTGGTGTGTGTGTGTGTTTGTGTGTGTCTGTGTGCATATATATAAGTCGCAGTGTCTGGGCTGTGGTGTGTGTGTGTGTGTGTGGGTGCATATATATAAGTCTCAGTGTCTGGGCTCTGTGTGTGTGTGTGTGTGTGTGTGTGTGTGTGTGTGTGTGTGTGTGTGTGTGTGTGTGCATATATATAAGCCCCAGTGTCTGGGCTGTGTTGTGTGTGTGTGTGTGTGCATATTTATAAGTCACAGTGTGTGGGATGTGGTGTGAGTGCGTGTGTGTGTGTGTGTGCACATATATAAGTCTCAGTGTCTGGGCTGTGGTGTGTGTGTGTGTGCATATATATAAGTCTCAGTGTCTGTGAGGTTGTGTGTGTGTGCGTGTGTGTGTGTGTGTGTGCATATATATATAAGTCTCTGTTTCTGGGCTGTGGTGATGTTTGTGTGTGTGTGCGCACAAATACAAGTCTCAGTGTCTGGGCCGTGGTGTGTGTGTGTGTGTGTGCATATATATAAGTCTCAGTGTCTTGGCTGTGGTGTGTGTGTGTGTGTGCATATATATAAGCCTCAGTGTCTTGTCTGTGGTGTGTGTGTGTGTGCATATATATAAGTCTCAGTGTCTGGGCTGTGGTGTGTGGGTGTGTGTGTGTGTGTGCATATATATAAGTCTCAGTGTCTGGGCTGTGGTATGTGTGTGTGTGTGTGCATTTATATAAGTCTCAGTGTCTGGTCTGTGGTGTGTGTGTGTGTGTGTGTGTGTGTGTGTGTGTGTGTGTGTGTGTGTGTGCATATATATAAATCTCAGTGTCTGGGCTGTGGTGTGTGTGGGTGCACATATCTAAGTCTCTGTGTCTGGGCTGTGGTGTGTGTGTGTGCACATATAAAAGTCTCTGTGTCTGGGCTGTGGTGTGTGTGTGTGTGTGTGTGTGTGTGTTTTCGTGTGCACATATATCAGTCTCAGTGTCTGGGCTGTGGTGTGTGTGTGTGTGTGTGTGTGTGTGTGTGTGTGTGTGTGTGTGTGTGTGTGTGTGTGTGTGCACATATATAAGTCTCAGTGTCTGGGCTGTGGTGTGTGTGTGTGTGCACATATATAAGTCTCAGTGTCTGGGCTGTGGTGTGTGTGTGTGTGTGTTTGCACATATATAAGTCTCAGTGTCTGGCCTGTGGAGTGTGTGTGTGTGTGTGCACATATATAAGTCTCAGTGTCTGGGCCGTGGTGTGTGTGTGTGTGTGTGTGCATATATATAAGTCTCAGTGTCTGGGCTGTGGTGTGTCTGTGTGTGTGTGTGTGCATATATATAAGTCTCAGTGTCTGGGCAGTGTTGTGTGTGTGTGTGTGTGTGTGCACATATATAAGTCTCAGTGTCTGGGCTGTGCTGTGTGTGTGTGTGTGTTTGCACATATATAAGTCTCAGTTTCTGGGATGTGGTGTATGTGTGTGTCTGTGTGTGTGTGTGTGTGTGTGTGCACATATATAAGTCTCAGTGTCTGGGCTGTGGTGTGTGTGTGTGTGCATATATATAAGTCT
>NW_027140560.1:2211119-2216119 GCF_036365525.1 Heterodontus francisci | reverse complement strand
GGCTGTGGTGTGTGTGTGTGTGTGTGTGCATATATATACGTCTCAGTGTCGGGGCTCTGTTGTGTGTGTGTGTGTGTGTGTGTGTGTGTGCATATATATAAGCCTCAGTGTCTGGGCTGTGTTGTGTGTGTGTGTGTGTGTGTGTGTGTCTGTGTGTGCATATATATCAGTCTCAGTGTCTGGGCTGTGGTGTGTGTGTGTGTGCATATATATAAGTCTCAGTGTCTGGGCTGTGGTGTGTGTGTGTGTGTGTGTGCACATATATAAGTCTCAGTGTCTGGGCTGTGGTGTGTGTGTGTGTGTGTGTTTGCACATATATAAGTCTCAGTTTCTGGGCTGTGGTGTGTGTGTGTGTGTGTGTGTGTGTGTGTGCACATATATAAGTCTCAGTGTCTGGGCTGTGGTGTGTGTGTGTGTGCACATATATAAGTCTCAGAGTCTGGGCTGTGGTGTGTGTGTATGAGTGTGTGCATATATATAAGTCTCAGTGTCTGGGCTGTGGTGTGTGTGTGTGTGTGTGTCTGTGTGTGTGTGTGCAAATATATAAGTCTCAGTGTCTGGGCTGTGATGTGTGTGTGTGTGTGTGTGCACATATATAAGTCTTCGTGTCTGTGCTGTGATGTGTGTGTGTGTGTGTGTGTGTCTGTGCATATATATAAGTCTCAGTGTCTGGGCTGTGGTGCATGTGTGTGCAAATAAATGCGTCTCAGTGTCTGTGCTGTGGTGTGTGTGTGTGTGTGCATATATATATAAGTCTCAGTGTCTGGGCTGTGGTATGTGTGTGTGCGTGTGTGTGTGTGCACATATATATATATGTCTCAGTGTCTGTGCTGTGGTGTGTGTGTGTGTGTGTGCGTGCATATATATAAGTCTCAGTGTCTGGGCTGTGTTGTGTGTGTGTGCGTGTGTGTGTGCATATATTTAGGTCTCAGTGTCTGGGCTGTGGTGTGTGTGTGTGTGTGTGTGTGTGTGTGTGTGCATATATCTAAGTCTCAGAGTCTGGGCTGTGTTGTGTGTGTGTGTTTGTGCATATATATAAGTCTCAGTGTCTGTGCAGTGGTGTCCGTGTGTGTGTGTGTGTGTGTGTGTGTGTGTGTGTGTTCATATATATAAGTCTCAGTGTCTGTGCTGTGGTGTGTGTGTGTGTGTGTGCATATATTTAAGTCACAATGTCTGGGCTGTGGTGTGTGTGTGTGTGTGTGCGCGCATATATATACGTCTCAGTGTCTGTGGTGTGTGTGTGTGTGTGCATATATATAAGTCTCAGTGTCTGTGCTGTGGTGTGTGTGTGTGTGTGTGTGTGTGTGTGTGTGTGTGTGTCGGTGCATATATATATAAGTCTCAGTGTCTGGGCTGTGGTGTCAGTGTGTGTGTGTGTCTGTGCGTGTGCAAATAAATAAGTCTCAGTGTCTGGGCTGTGATGTGTGTGTGTGTGTGTGTGTGTGTGTGCATATATATAAGTCTCCGTGTCTGTGATGTGATGTGTGTGTGTGTGTGTGTGTCTGTGCATATATATAAGTCTCAGTGTCTGGGCTGTGGTGCATGTGTGTGCAAATAAATGCGTCTCAGTGTCTGTGCTGTGGTGTGTGTGTGTGTGTGTGTGTGTGCATATATATAAGACTCAGTGTCTGGGCTGTGGTATGTGTGTGTGCGTGTGTGTGTGTGCACATATATATATGTCTCAGTGTCTGTGCTGTGGTGTGTGTGTGTGTATGTGCGTGCATATATATAAGTCTCAGTGTCTGGGCTGTGTTGTGTGTGTGCGTGTGTGTGTGCATATATTTAGGTCTCAGTGTCTGGGCTGTGGTGTGTGTGTGTGTGTGTGTGTGTGTGTGTGTGTGCATATATCTCAGTCTCAGAGTCTGGGCTGTGTTGTGTGTGTGTGTGTGTGCATATATATAAGTCTCAGTGTCTGTGCTGTGGTGTCTGTGTGTGTGTGTGTGTTCATATATATAAGTCTCAGTGTCTGTGCTGTGGTGTGTGTGTGTGTGTGTGTGTGTGTGTGTGCATATATTTAAGTCACAATGTCTGGGCTGTGGTGTGTGTGTGTGTGTGTGTGTGCATATATATCCGTCTCAGTGTCTGTGGTGTGTGTGTGTGTGTGTGTGCATATATATAAGTCTCAGTGTCTGTGCTGTGGTGTGTGTGTGTGTGTGTGTTTGTGTGTGTGTGCTTATATAGAAGTCTCAGTGTCTGGGCTGTGGTTTGTGTGTGTGTGTGTGTGTGTGTGTGCATATATATAAGTCTCACGGTCTGGGCTCTGTTGTGTGTGTGTGTGTGCATATACATAAGCCACAGTGTCTGGGCTGTGTTGTGTGTGTGTGTGTGTGTGTGTGTGTGTGTGTGTGTGTGTGTGTGTGTGTGTGTGCATATATATAAGTCTCAGTGTCTGGGATGTGGTGTGAGTGTGTGTGTGTGTGCATATATATATAAGTCTCAGTGTCTGTGAAGTGGTGTGTGTGTGTGCATATATATAAGTCTCAGTGTCTGGGCTGTGGTGTGTGTGTGTGTGTGTGCATATATATACGTCTCAGTGTCTGTGCTGTGGTGTGTGTGTGTGTATGTGTGTGTGTGTGTGTGTGTGTCTTTGCATATATATAAGTCTCAGTGTCTGTGCTGTGATGTGTGTGTGTGTGTGTGCATATATATAAGTCTCAGTGTCTGGGCTGTGGTGTCTGTGTGTGTGTGTGTGTGTGCATATATATAAGTCTCAGTGTCTGGGCTGTGATGTGTGTGTGTGTGCATATATATCACTCTCAGTGTCTGGGCTGTGGTGTGTGTTTGTGTGTGTGTGTGTGCACATATGTCAGTCTCAGTGTCTGGGCTGTGGTGTGTGTGTGTGCGTGTGCACATATATCAGTCTCAGTGTCTGGGCTGTGGTGTGTGTGTGTGTGTGTGAGTGTGTGTGTGTGTGTGTGTACATATATATAAGTCTCAGTGCCTGGGCTGTGGTTTGTGTGTGTGTGTGTGCGTGCAGATATATAATTCTCAGTGTCTGGGCTGTGGTGTGTGTGGGTGTGTGTATGTGTGTGTGTGTGGGTGCATATATATAAGTCTCAGTGTCTGGGCTGTGCTGTCAGTGTGTGTGTGTGTCTGTGTGTGTGTGTGTGTGTGTGTGTGTGTGCAAATATGTAAGTCTCAGTGCCTGGGCTGTGATGTGTGTGTGTGTGTGTGCATATATATAAGTTTCCGTGTCTGTGCTGTGGTGTGTGTGTGTGTGTGTGCATATATATGTCTCAGTGTCTGGGCTGTGGTGTGTGTGTGTGTGTGTGTGTGTGTGTGTGTGTGTGTGTATATATATATAAGTCTCAGTGTCTGGGCTGTGTTGTGTGTGTGTGCGTGTGTGTCTGCATATATTTAAGTCTCATTGTCTGGGCTGTGGTGTGTGTGTGTGCTCATATATAAGTCTCAGTGTCTGGGCTGTGGTCTGTGTTTGTGCACATATATAAGTCTCAGTGTCTGGGCTGTGTTGTGTGTGTGTGTGTGTGTGCATATATATAAGTCTCAGTGTCTGGGCTGTGGGGTGTGTTTGTGTGTGCATATATATAAGTCTCAGTGTCTGGGATGTGGTGTGAGAGTGTGTGTGTGTGCATATATATATGTCTCAGTGTCTGTGATGTGGTGTGTGTGTGCGTGTGTGTGTGTGTGCACATATATAAGTCTCAGTGTCTGGGCTGTGGTGTGTGTGTGTGTGTGTGTGTGTGTGCGCACATATATAAGTCTCAGTGTCTGGGCCGTGGTGTGTGTGTGTGTGTGTGTGTGTGTGTGTGTGTGTGTGTGTGTGTGTGTGTGTGTGCATATATATAAGTCTCAGTGTCTGGGCTGTGTTTTGTGTGTGTGTGTGTGCATATATATAAGTCTCAGTGTCTGGGCTGTGGGGTGTGTTTGTGTGTGCATATATATAAGTCTCAGTGTCTGTGCTGTGATGTGTGTGTGTGTGCATATATATAAGTCTCAGTGTCTGGGCTGTGGTGTGTGTGTGTGTGTGTGCATATATATAAGTCTCAGTGTCTGGGCTGTGAAGTGTGTGTGTGTGCATATATATAAGTCTCAGTGTCTGGGCTGTGGTGTGTGTTTGTGTGTGTGTGTGTGCACATATGTCAGTCTCAGTGTCTGGGCTGTGGTGTGTGTGTGTGTGCGTGTGCACATATATCACTCTCAGTGTCTGGGCTGTGGTGTGTGTGTGTGTTGTGTGTGTGTGTGTGTGCATATATATAAGTCTCAGTGTCTGGGCTGTGGTGTGTGTGTGTGCATATATATAAGTCTCAGTGTCTGGGCTGTGATGTGTGTATGTGTGCATATATATAAGTCTCAGTGTCAGGGCTGTGGTGTGTGTGTGTGTGTGTGCATATATATAAGTCTCAGTGTCAGGACTGTGATGTGCGTGTGTGTGCATATATATAAGTCTCAGTGTCTGGGCTGTGGTGTGTGTGTGTGTGTGTGTGTGTACATATATCACTCTCAGTGTCTGGGCTGTGGTGTGTGTGTGTGCATATATATAAGTCTCAGTGTCTGGGCTGTGGTGTGTGTGTGTGTGAGTGTGTGTTTGCACATATATAAGTCTCAGTGTCTTGGCTGTGGTGTGTGTGTGTGTGTGTGTGTGCACATATATAAGTCTCAGTGTCTGTGCTGTGGTGTGTGTGTGTGTGTGTGTGTTTGCATATATATAAGTCCCAGTGTCTGTGCTGTGGTGTGTGTGTATGTGTGTGTCTGTGTGTGTGCTTATATGGAAGTCGATGTGTCTGGACTGTGGTTTGTGTGTTTGTGTGTGTGCATATATATAAGTCTCAGTGTCTGGGCTCTGTTGTGTGTGTGTGCATATACATAAGCCTCAGTGTCTGGGCTGTGTTGTGTGTGTGTGTGTGTGTGTGCATATATATAAGTCTCAGTGTCTGGGATGTGGTGTGTGTGTGTGTGTGTGTGTGTGCGCATATATATAAGTCTCAGTGTCTGTGATGTGGTGTGTGTGTGTGTGTGTGTGCATATATATAAGTCTCAGT
>NW_027140560.1:2196119-2198619 GCF_036365525.1 Heterodontus francisci | reverse complement strand
CCTCTCCTCCTCCTTCTCTCTAACGAAAACAACCCCAAGTCCCTCAGCCTTTCCTCGTAAGACCTTCCTTCCATACCAGGCAACATCCTAGTAAATCTCCTCTGCACCCTTTCCAAAGCTTCCACATCCTTCCTATAATGCGGTGACCAGAACTGCACGCAATACTCCAGGTGCGGCCTCACCAGAGTTTTGTACAGCTGCATCATGCCCCGTGGCTCTGAAACTCGATCCCCCGACTAATAAAGGCTAACACACCATATGCCTTCTTAACAGCCCTATTAACCTGGGTAGCAACTTTCAGGGATTTATGTACCTGGATACCAAGATCTCTCTGCTCATCTACACTACCAAGAATCTTCCCATTAGCCCAGTACTCTGCATTGCTGTTACTCCTTCCAAAGTGAATCACCTCACACTTCTCCGCATTAAACTCCATTTGCCATCTCTCAGCCCAGCTCTGCAGCCTATCTATGTCCCTCTGTACCCTACAACACCCTTCGACACTATCCACAACTCCACCGACCTTCGTGTCATCCGCAAATTTACTAACCCACCCTTCTACACCCTCATCCAGGTCGTTTATAAAAATGACAAACAGCAGTGGCCCCAAAACAGAACCTTGCGGTACACCACTAGTAACTAAACTCCAGGATGAACATTTGCCATCAACCACCACCCTCTGTCTTCTTTCAGCTAGCCAATTTCTGATCCAAAGCTCTAAATCACCTTCAACCCCATACTTGCGTATTTTCTGCAATAGCCTACCGTGGGGAACCTTATCAAACGCCTTACTGAAATCCATATACACCACATCCACGGCTTTACCCTCATCCACCTGTTTGGTCACCTTCTCGAAAAACTCAATAAGGTTTGTGAGGCACGACCTACCTTTCACAAAACCGTGCTGACTATCGCAAATGAACTTATTCTTTTCAAGATGATTATAAATCCTGTCTCTTATAACCTTTTCCAACATTTTACCCACAACCGAAGTAAGGCTCACAGGTCTATAATTACCAGGGCTGTCTCTACTCCCCTTCTTGAACAAGGGGACAACATTTGCTATCCTCCAGTCCTCCGGCACTACTCCTGTCGACAATGACGACTTGAAGATCAACAACAACGGCTCTGCAATCTCCTCCCTGGCTTCCCAGAGAATCCTAGGATAAATCCCATCTGGCCCAGGGGACTTATCTATTTTCACTCTTTCCAAAATTGCGAACACCTATTCCTTGTGAATCTCAATCCCATCTAGCCTAGTAGGCTGTATCTCAGTAATCTCCTCGGCAACATTTTCTTTCTCTACTGTAAATACTGACGAAAAATATTCATTTAACGCTTCCCCTATCTCCTCTGATTCCGCACACAACTTCCCACTACTATCCTTGATTGGCCCTGTTCTAACTCTTATCATTCGTTTATTCCTGATATACCTATAGAAAGCCTTAGGGTTTTCTTTGATCCTATCCGCCAATGACTTCTCGTGTCCTCTCCTTGCTCTTCTTAGCCCTCCCTTTAGATCCTTCCTGGCTAGCTTGTAACTCTCAAGCGCCCTAACTGAGCCTTCACGTCTCATCCTAACATAAGCCGCCCTCTTCCTCTTGACAAGCTCTTCAACTTCTTGAGTAAACCACGGCTCCCTTGCTCGACAACTTCCTCCCTGCCTGACAGGTACATACTTATCAAGGACACGCATTAGCTGCTCCTTGAATAAGCTCCACATTTCGTTTGTGCCCATCCCCTGCAGTTTCCTTCCCCATCCTACACATCCTAAATCTTGCCTAATCGCGTCATAATTTCCTTTCCCCCAGCTATAATTCTTGCCCTGCGGTATATACCTGTCCCTGCCCATCGCTAAGGTAAACCTAACCGAATTGTGATCACTATCGCCAAAGTGCTCACCTACATCTAAATCGAACACCTGGCCGGGTTCATTACCCAGTACCAAATCCAATGTGGCATCGCCCCTGGTTGGCCTGTCCACATACTGTGTCAGAAAACCCTCCTGCACACACTGGACAAAAACAGACCCATCTAAAGTACTCGAACTATAGTATTTCCAGTCAATATTTGGAAAGTTAAAGTCCCCCATAACAACTACCCTGTTACTCTCGCTCCTGTCGAGAATCATCTTCGCTATCCTTTCCTCTACATCTCTGGAACTATTCGGAGGTCTATAGAAAACTCCCAACAGGGTGACCTCTCCTCTCCTGTTTCTAACCTCGGCCCATACTACCTCAGTAGACGAGTCCTCAAACGTCCTTTCTGCCGCTGTAATACTTTCCTTGAGTAACAATGCCACACCCCCCCCCTCTTTTACCCTCTTCTCTGTTCTTTCTGAAACATCTAAATCCCGAAACCTACAACATCCATTCCTGCCCCTGCTCTACCCATGTCTCCGAAATGGCCACAACATCAGGATCCCAGGTACCAACCCATGCTGCAAGCTCACCCACCTTATTCCGGATGCTCCTGGCGTTGAAGTAGACACACTTTAAAC
>NW_027140560.1:2151119-2153619 GCF_036365525.1 Heterodontus francisci | reverse complement strand
TGTGTGTATGTGTGTGTGTGGGTGCATATATATAAATCTCAGTGTCTGGGCTTTGGTGTCAGTGTGTGTGTGTGTCTGTGTGTGTATGTGTGTGTGTGCAAATATATAAGTCTCAGTGCCTGGGCTGTGATGTGTGTGTGTGTGTGCATATATATAAGTCTCCTTGTCTGTGCTGTGATGTGTGTGTGAGTGTGTGTGTGCATATATATAAGTCTCAGTGTCTGGGCTGTGGTGTATGTGTGTGCATATAAATAAGTCTCAGTGTCTGTGCTGTGGTGTGTGTGTGTGTGGTGTGCGTGTGTGCATATATATAAGTCTCATTGTCTGGGCTGTGGTGTGTGTGTGTGTGTGTGTGTGCATATATATATGTCTCAGTGTCTGTGCTGTGGTGTGTGTGTGTGTGCATATATATAAGTCTCAGTGACTGGGCTGTGGTGTGTGTGTGTGTGTGTGTGTGTGTGTGTGTGTGTGTGTGTGTGTGTGTGTGCACATATATAAGTCTCAGTGTCTGGGCTGTGGTCTGTGTGTGTGCACATATATAAGTCTCAGAGTCTGGGCTGTGTTGTGTGCGTGTGTGTGCATATATATAAGTCTCACTGTCTGGGCTATGATGTGCGTGTGTGTGCATATATATAAGTCTCAGTGTCTGGGCTGTGGTCTGTATGTGTGCACATATATAAGTCTCAGTGTCTGGGCTGTGATGTGTGTGCGTGTGCATATATATAAGTCTCAGTGTCTGGGCTGTGGTGTGTTTGTGTGCACATATAAAAGTCTCTGTGTCTGGGCTGTGGTGTGTGTGTGTGTGAGTGTGTGTGTGTGTGTGTGTGTGTGTGTGTGTGTGTGTGTGTGTGTGTGTGTGTGTGTGCACATATATCAGTCTCAGTGTCTGGGCTGTAGTGTGTGTGTGTGTGTCTGTGTGCTCATATATGAGTCTCTCTTTCTGGGCTGTGGTGTGTGTTTGTGTGTGTGTGTGTGTGTGTGTGCGTGTGCACATATATCGGTCTCAGTGTCTGGGCTGTGGTGTGTGTGTGTGTGTGTGTGCACATATATAAGTCTCAGTGTCTGGGCTGTGGTGTGTGTGTGTGTGTGTGTATGTGTGTGTGTGGGTGCATATATATAAGTCTCAGTGTCTGGGCTGTGGTTTGTGTGTGTGTGTGTGTGCTTGCATATATATAACTCTCAGTGTCTGGGCTGTGTTGTGTATGTGTGCGTGTGTGTGTGCAGATATTTAAAACTCAGTGTCTGTGCTGTGGTGTGTGTGTGTGCACATATATAAGTCTCAGTGTCTGGGCTGTGGTCTGTGTGTGTGCACATATATAAGTCTCAGAGTCTGGGCTGTGTTGTTTTGTGTGTGTGTGTGTGTGCATATATATAAGTCTCAGTGTCTGGGCTGTGATGTGTGTGTGTGTGTGTGTGCGTGCATATATATAAGTCTCAGTGTCTGTGCAGTGGTGTCTGTCTGTGTGTGTGTGTGTGTGTGTGTGTGTGCGTGCATATATATAAGTCTCTGTGTCTGGGCTGTGATGTTTGTGTGTGCGTGTGTGTGTGCATATATTTAAGTCTCAGTGTCTGGGCTGTGGTGTGTGTGTGTGCACATATATAAGTTTCAGTGTCTGGGCTGTGTTGTGTGTGTGTGTGTGTGTGTGTGTGTGTGTGTGTGTGTGTGTGTGTGTGTGTGTGTGTGTGTGTGTGTGTGTGTGTGTGTGTGTGTCTGTGTGTGTGCAGATATATAATTCTCAGTGTCTGGGCTGTGATGTGTGTGCGTTTGCATATATATATATATGTCTCAGTGTCTGGGCTGTGGTGTGTTTGTGTGCACATATAAAAGTCTCTGTGTCTGGGCTGTTGTGTGTGTATGTATGTGTGTGTGTGTGTGTGTGTGTGCACATATGTAAGTCTCAGTGTCTGGGCTGTGGTGTGTGTGTGTGTGTGTGTGTGTGTGTGTGCACATATTTAATTCTCAGTGTCTGGGCTGTGGAGTGTGTGTGTGTGTGTGTGTGTGCACATATATAAGTCTCAGTGTCTGGGCTGTGGTGTGTGTGCGTGTGTTTGTGTGTGCACATATATAAGTCTCAGTGACTGGGCTGTGGTGTGTGTGTGTGTGTGTGTGTGCACATATATAAGTCTCAATGTCTGGGCTGTGGTGTGTGTGTGTGTGTGTGTGCACATATATAAGTCTCTGTGACTGGGCTGTGGTGTGTGTGTGTGTGTATGTGCACATATATAAGTCTCAGTGTCTGGGCTGTGGTGTGTGTGTGTGTGTGTGTGTGTGTGTGTGTGTGCATATATATAAGTCTCAGTGTCTGGGCTGTGGTGTCAGTGTGTGTGTGTGTAAATATATAAGTCTCAGTGCCTGGGCTGTGATGTGTGTGTGTGTGTGTGCATATATATAAGTCTCAGTGTCTGTGCTGTGATGTGTGTGTGTGTGTGTGTGCATATAAATAAGTCTCAGTGTCTGTGCTGTGGTGTGTGTGTGTGTGTGCATATAAATAAGTCTCAG
>NW_027140560.1:2008619-2011119 GCF_036365525.1 Heterodontus francisci | reverse complement strand
TATGCCAGCCAAGAGCGACGTCTCAATTCATTCCATCTTCGCTGCCTTCGGAGAATACTTGGCATCAGGTGGCAGGACTATATCTCCAACACAGAAGTCCTTGAAGCGGCCAACACCCCCAGCTTATACACACTACTGAGTCAGCGGCGCTTGAGATGGCTTGGCCATGTGAGCCGCATGGAAGATGGCAGGATCCCCAAAGACACATTGTACAGCGAGCTCGCCACTGGTATCAGACCCACCGGCCGTCCATGTCTCCGTTATAAAGACGTCTGCAAACGCGACATGAAATCGTGTGACATTGATCACAAGTCGTGGGAGTCAGTTGCCAGCATTCGCCAGAGCTGGCGGACAGCCATAAAGACAGGGCTAAATTGTGGCGAGTCGAAGAGACTTAGTAGTTGGCAGGAAAAAAGACAGAGGCGCAAGGGGAGAGCCAACTGTGCAACAGCCCCAACAAACAAATTTCTCTGCAGCACCTGTGGAAGAGCCTGTCACTCCAGAATTGGCCTTTATAGCCACACCAGGCGCTGCTTCACAAACCACTGACCACCTCCAGGCGCGTATCCATTGTCTCTCGAGATAAGGAGGCCCAAAAGAAAGAATATATATATATATTTATAAGGCTCAGGGTCTTGACTGTAGTGTGTGTGTATATATACTTATAAGTCTCAGGGCCTGGACTGTGGTGTGTGTGTGTAAAGATATAAGTCTCAGGGCATGGACCGTGGTGTGTGAGTGTGTATATATGTAAGTCTCAGGGCTTGGACTGTGGTGTGTCTGTGTGTGTATATATGCCCCAGGGCCTGGACTGTGGTGTGTGTGTGTATATATATATATATATATATATATATATATATATATATATATATATATATATATAGGTCTCCGGGTCTGAACTGTGGTGTGTGTGTTTATATATTTATAAGGCTCAGGGTCTTGACTGTAGTGTGTGTGTATATATATTTATAAGTCTCAGGGTCTTGACTGTAGTGTGTGTGTATATATATATATATATATATATATATATAAGTCTCAGGGCCTGGACTGTGGTGTGTGTGTGTATATATATATATAAGTCTCAGGGCCTGGACTGTGGTGTGTGTGTATATATATATATATAAATATAAAATTCTCAGGGCCTGGACTGTGGTGTGTGTGTATATATATATATATATATATATCTCAGGGCCTGTACTGTGGTGTGTGTGTGTATATATATATAAGTCTCAGGGCCTGGACCGTGCTGTGTGTGTGTAAAGATATAAGTCTCAGGGCCTGGACCGTGCTGTGTGTGTGTAAAGATATAAGTCTCAGGGACTGGACCGTGGTGTGTGTGTGTCTATATATATGAGTCTCAGGGCCTGGACCGTGGTGTGTGTGTGTATATATATATATAAGTCTCAGGGCCTGGACTGTGGTGTGTGTGTATATATATATATATAAGTCTCAGGGCCTGGACTGTGGTGTGTGTGTATATATATATATATATAAGTCTCAGGGTCTGGACTGTGGTGTGTGTGTATATATATATATATATATAATTCTCAGGGCCTGGACTGTGGTGTGTGTGTATATATATATATATATATATATAATTCTCAGGGCCTGGACTGTGTTGTGTGTGTGTATATATATGTATAAGTCTCAGGGCCTGGACTGTGGTGTGTGTGTGTATATATATATATAATTCTCAGGGCCTGGACTGTGGTGTGTGTGTTTATATATATATATATATAAATAAGGCTCAGGGCCTGGACTGTGGTGTGTGCATATATATATATATATATATATATATACAATTCTCAGGGCCTGGACTGTGGTGTGTGTGTATATATATATATATATATATATATATATATATATATATATATATATATATATATATTAGTCTCAGGGCCTGGACTGTGGTGTGTGTATATATATATATATATATATATATATATATATAATTCTCAGGGCCTGGACTGTGGTGTGTGTGCATATATATATATATATATATATATATAATTCTCAGGGTCTGGACTGTGGTGTGTGTAAATATATATATATATATATAATTCTCAGGGCCTGGACTGTGGTGTGTGTATATATATATATATAATTCTCAGGGTCTGGACTGTGGTGTGTGTGTGTATATATATATATAATTCTCAGGGCCTGGACTGTGGTGTGCGTGTATATATATATATATATATATATATATATATATATATATATATATATATATGTATCACAGGGCCTGGACTGTGGTGTGCGTGTATATATATATATATATATATATATATATATATATATATATATATATATATATATATATATATATATATATATATATATATATATATATATATATATATGTATCACAGGGCCTGGACTGTGGTGTGTGTGTGTGTATATATATATATATATATATATAAGTCTCAGGGCATGGACTCTGGTGTGTGTGTATTTATATACATATATATAATTCTCAGGGCCTGGACTGTGGTGTGCGTGT